>NC_083288.1:50708093-50937463 GCF_963506605.1 Zootoca vivipara
TTCTCCTTCTACGTTTCTGTCTTCAGAAGAAAAAAATCCCTAAGGAAGATCTCATAGTAAGGACAACGTTGGATGTGGTTTGGGAAAAGCGGGGGCAAGGGGGGGGCGGCCTTAGAGGCTATATCTTAGTGGGAGGGGAGATTTTGGATAAGTGAATGCACATAGCAGATGGCAGAAGAGTTGAGTGAGGACCGGGAGTGGGGGGTGGGCATAATGATCCTTGGCGTAGCCAGCCAATAGGAAAGGGAGATATCATAGTTAGTGAAAGTGAGTTTGGAATAGTGAGTGTAAGGTAAATGGTGGGGGTGGCATGTTGCTAGCCGCATGTCAGGGAGGGGGGGAGGGATAAAATATGTATTGACCCCCCCCTTTTTTCTCCTCCCACAGAAAGAGGAGGATGCCCAGAAACTGGGGGAGATAGCAATGTTCCCTCCCAATGGAAACATGGACCTAATGTACTTTCCTTACTATGGCAAAAAAATCCACGTAAGTATTGCACACTCCCCGACCCTTTTCTTTCCTCCTCTTCAACCCAAAAGGGTGTTTCTCGGGGCCATCTTTTGCTAAAGGGATGTACGAAGATTGGGCAGGAGGAGAAAGGTGTGTCGCAGGCTTGGACTGAACATTTATGGTTCCAAAGTGGAAAGTGGAAAAGCATTAAACCCCAAAATACAGTGGTGCCTCGCTAGACGAATTTAATTTGTTCCACGGGTCTTTTCTTATAATGAAAAATTTGTCTAGCGAATCCCATAGGAATGCATTGAAATTTTTTTTGACTTTTTTTTTTTGCCCATTGGAACGCATTAATTGAATTTCAATGCATTCCTATGGGAAACCGCGATTCGCTAGACAAATTTTTCATAAAACGAATTCGTCTAGCGAGGCAACCTCCGCTCGAAAAATCCTTTCGTTAAGCGGAAATTTCGTTAAGCAGGGCATTCGTTAAGCGAGGCACCACTGTAGGAGGAAGAACTCCCAAGTATTCAGCCATCATATTCAGCGATCCGTTTGCAATCTTATATTTCAGGTGGACTGTCGCATTCTAGTTTATGAATTGCTTCTTTGTGATTGACGAATTAGCTGACCACCTATCCCAGTAGGGACGGCTTCTTGCTGAATCATCAGTTTCTTTAAAGCAACAAGTTACCACAATTCACTAATATAAGCATATTTCAGGATTTATAGGGATTTACAATATCACCTTAATTGCTACAGTCCTACATAACCATTTTGACTCGATTGCTCCGGAAACAGCAATGTTGTTGCGGGGTGTGTGAGTTCCGTTGTGTGTTTTGCCGTTCCTGTGGCTCGTAAACCGCTTCGTAGATAGCTGTACAGAAAGGCTGTGTACAAATTAAAAAATGAAACGGGAGCAAATTTGAAGTGCTGAAGCATGGGTAGGCAAACTAAGGCCCAGGGGCCGGATCTGGCCCAATCGCCTTCTCAATCCGGCCCGTGGATGGTCTGGGAATCAGCGTGTTTTTACATGAGTAGAATGTGTCCTTTTATTTAAAATGCATCTCTGGGTTATTTGTGGGGCATAGGAATTCATTTATTATTATTATTATTATTATTATTATTATTATTTCAAAATATAGTCCGGCCCCCCACAAGGTCTGCGGGACAGTGGACTGGCCCCCTGCTGAAAAAGTTTGCTGACCCCTGTGCTAAAATCTCTCCAGTATTTAGCAGCTAGGCAAGAAATAAAAATCGATATGAATTCGGTTTCTTTCGAAATCGGTTTGTGGTTTAGCAAGCTAGGGTTTGGGGGGTTGTTTTTGCGCTGAAATTTTCGTTAGATTCGGAAGCCCCTCGCGAGTCGGACCTCTTAACTTTTGCCAACCTGGTGCTGTCTGGAGGTGTTGGGCTGTCACTTTAATCTGAGCTCAAAAGCTGCCTTACGTGTTTTTGGAGGAAGAGCGAGAGATTTGGGGGTGCGAGAAGAGATCCGTGGGTTGGTTCCCCGACTGATTTTGCCCCTCACTCTCCCACCTCCGCAGGTGAACTACACGCAGCCTGTCGTGGCTGTGAAATTCCTCAACCTCACCTTCAACTACGACCACCACATCGAGTGCAGGGTCAACGCCGCCAACGTCAACACGAACGACGAGCGGGACAAGTTTGCTGGCCGCGTGGCTTTCAAGATCCGGGTCAACAAAGAATGAGGTCCCCCGCCCCCCTCCTCGGTCCGTCCTCCCCCTCCGCCCATCCCCTTGCACCCCAGCACCCTAAAAAAGAAAAGAAAAAAGGAAGCTAACTCTTTTCTTCCATGCTCAGAACAAGGTGGCGCATTGATGTTGAAGGAAGAGCAAGGCGGTTGTGGGGCGCAGGAGGGGTGGCGACCCCACTGCTGCTCATCCTTTAGGGTCGCTAACCATCGCTGTTAGACAATCCCGGCTCCCTGAACCCCAAAATCGAAGGCTTTGCTTCTTCCACCTGCACCCCTTCATCTGGCCCGCATTTCTCCCCTTTACCCCTCTCGAAATATTTGCGAATGCTGCTTTGGCTCGTTCTAACGACATTTCCCGCTTTCTCCCCCTTCTCGCCCCACATATGTGGGGAGCTCAGAGGCTGTGATACCCCCACCCCAACCCCCCAAGCCCAGGACCCACGAAACTGCCCCCCCTTCTGCCTTTCCCTTCCCGGAGATATTTCCTAATATAATAATAAATGTATATAGATATTTTTTATATATATTAAAAATTAAGGTACTGCTGAGTCCTCTGTATTTTCATCCTTTTCCAGAGCTCTTTTCCTTCCCCCTCCTCTTCCCCCTCGCCATCTTTTCTACCGGTTTCGCTCCTGCCACAAAACCCTTGTTATGAAAATGGCTCGGGGGGCTCCTTGGCCCTGGGAAAGGAGCGCAGGGCCATCTTGGTTCCTCGGGGTCCCAACTGGGGGGAATTGCTGTGGTTTTGGGGCCTACGGCTGTTGGCCGCTGGGAAGCCATTTTGTCTCGAAAGCTTCTGGCTGCCGTTAACTGCGCGAAAGAACGTCAAAATACGCGTTAAAACATGGGTGGTTTTTTGGGGTGTGTGTGTTGCTGCGCTCTCTAAATACACTTAATGAAGGATTAAACCCAATTGTTTGCGCAGAATGTCGGCCACCCAGCGAAACGGCTGCACTCTCTTCCTTTTGCATGATGGGACAAAATGGCCGCCGCTCTTGGGTTTTGGATGGCAGCCATTTTGCTGCTGGCCGGTTCTTCGTCAGTAAATCAGTAAACCCTTATTCCTGGGTTTTTAGAAAGCGCAGAATCTGTGGCAACCATCCAAAACGGCTGCAGGGGTTGAAGCATCTCTGTTCCCCCCCCAACCCTACTACTTTTGACTTCTGTGTGGCAATAGCTTGCCATCTCTCTCTTGACTTGCAAGCAGCTTTGTAAAAAATAAAATGGCAGACAAAAGGCTTCTTTTGGGCATGGGCGGCTGTTCTGATTCCCTCGCAGAGGAAACGGTTGCGGCGACTGTGAAAAACGCAGCTTGTCAGTCTTAATTGTCTCACCCGGCCATCCCTCTCTCTCTCTTTTTCCTCTCTCTCTTTTCTTCTAAATAGGATCTACTCTGACCCTGTTCGTCCTTTAGTGTACAGTTGTTTTAATCTGTTATAATAGTGGCACATTGCACTAAGATGATGATAGAAAAGAAATTTAAAAACAAAACCACTGGTTCTGCCATAGTTGAGGGGGGAATATTGACCGAACCCAATAATGCCTCTTTAGTCGTCACTTTAAATTAACCGATGGGAGTTTTTTTATTTTATTTTTGTTTTCTCTAGAAGATTCTTGCTTGCCTCTTCTCTCACTTCCTGTTAATATTTGTTGGAAGAACAGAAGCGTCGTTTTAAAACGAAAGCGAACTTTAATTTTTGGGCAATGGGTGTTTTTTTAAAAAAAAACTCCCTTGCTTCTTATTTTTCAATAGTTATTAAATTTCACCCCTTTACCTCTTTAAGGCTTGCATCGAAGTCGATTATTATGTGTATGAATGGAAGACATAACTTAAAAATTCTTTGGCTTTTTAACTCTTTTATTTTTATCTTTGTTTTTATTTGCAGAATTATTTAATTGCCTGTATCAGATTTACTGTAAAGATGAGAAATAAATAAATTTAAAAAACTTTGGTTGCCTTTTGGGTTGGAGTTTTTGACCGTGCATTTAGATACATTAAACGTTGCTTGCAATGATAGGATGTGGAGCTGTGGGAAGAATTTCCCTGCCCCTCCCCGAGGCCGCCAGGAGCGAAGGAGAATTCTCCCTTTTTCAGTGGTTGCTATTATTTTGTATTTATGCAGCTCACAAAGTGCACATATTCCTCCCTTCCTGTCCATTTAGCCTAACAACAACCTTGCGAGGTAGGTTTGGCTGGGAGAAGGAGTGAATTGGCCCCCAAGGTCATGGAATGAGCTCTATGGCCAAGTAAGTTGGAGGATTTGAACCCGGGTCTCTCCAGGGTCCTAGTCTGACACTCCAGCCACCAAACATCACCTTGGCTCATCTTCCGAGTTGCCCATCCATAATTGGCAGCAAACTCTGCAGGCTCACAATGCATTTCCCCCCGCATGAGGCCAAGATGCATTTTGAACTATAATAATAATAATAATAATAATAATAATAATAATAATAATAATAATAATAATATTTATACCCCGCCCATCTGGCTGGGTTTCCCCTGCCACTCTGGGTGGCTTCCAACAGAACATTAAAACACAATAATCTTAAACATTAAAAGCCTCCCCAAACAGGGCTGCCTTCAGATGTCTCCTAAAAGTCTGGTAGCTGTTTTTCTCTTTGACATCTGGTGGGAGGGCGTTCCACAGGGCAGGCGCCACCACCGAGAAGGCCCTCTGCCTAGTTCCCTGCAACTTGGCTTCTCGCAACGAGGGAACTGCCAGAAGGCCCTCGGCGCTGCACCTCAGAGTCCAGGCAGAACGATGGGGGTGGAGAAGCTCCTTCAGGTATACTGGACAGAGGCCGTTTAGGGCTTTAAAGGTCAGCACCAACCAACTTTTTTTTGTGCTCTTTGAATTGTGCTCAGAAACGTACTGGGAGCGCAGCCTTTTCTTCCTAAATGTGCACCTGTCCTTAGAAAATAGCATATGCCCAGCTCCATATTTTGGTCTTTTTCTGGAGGGATGATGCATTAATTTTTCCTTTCATTTTTTGGTGAAAAATTAGACTCAAAATCAAAAATATTGCATTGTAGCAAACTGGACTAGATGCGTAGTTTTATGAAATAAGGGCAGCCCTTTCGAATGCAGGGGGGGGGAGAGCAAGGAAAAAGAGGGTCCTTTTTCATTGACGCATAGCTTTTTCAAAATCTGGCCGAGTTGAAGCCGGGAGTGGCACAATAAATAGCCCCTTGGTAATTTGGGGCTGCCCTTCGAGGAAAGGGCACCCCACCCACTAAATCACTTGGCACGTCATGGGGGGGGGCGCGCGTTGGCACAGGCACCCTGGTCCCCTCCGAGCCAGACCGAATGAATGGCTTCCATTAAGGCCTTGCCTGTAGCCTTTTTCTTTTCTTTTCAGTGAGCTGACAGCCAGGAGAGGAGGAATGGGGGTGAGGGGGGGAGGAAGGCATTGGCCTCCGAAAAAGCAGATTCCTACCCCCGCTGCCAATGTAAAGTGAGATTGTGACGGAAACTGTGCTCGCCAAAGCAAGTGGAGAGAAGTGTGGTTTTTTGGGGGGGAGGGGGGCACCCCTCTGTTTTTTGCTAAGACAAGGGGATCTTAATTTTGGATGCCATTAGCGGGAGAAGCTCGTTTTGCTATGCAACCCCCATTGACTGTTTGCAAGGGAGTTTGCATGCATGCATGCGGGGAGGGGACAGTCCCCCCCCCCAAATATCCACAAATATTGAAAAGCATTGAAAATACTCAATAATAATAATAATAATAATAATAATAATAATAATAATAATTTATACCCCGCCCATCTGGCCAGGTTCCCCCAGCCACTCTGGGTGGCTTCCAACAGAATATTAAAATACAGAAATCCATCAAACATTAAAAGCTTCCCTAAACAGGGCTGCCTTGAGATCATCTGAGGTTCTGTGCCGCCCCACCCCCCGCTATTTATGGGCTATTATTACCTTTAAAAAGCTCAACAACTTTGGCTGCCCCCCCCAACACAACAAAAATCCTGGTACGCTCATGCATGCATGCCCCATGGGTTTTCCACTGGGGGGGGCACAGATGTGTCATGAATTGGCGCCTGTGGAGCGGCTATGCATGGATACATGTGTCCTATTATTATTATTATTATTATTATTATTTATTTATTTATTTATTAACCATTCCTATGAATTTCCCTCTGAAGGAGTCCTATTTAACAATGAGAAAAGCGTCAGTCGTGAAGAGTCACTTTGTAATAATAATAATAATAATAATAATAATAATAATAATAATAATAATATATTTCTGACCCGCCCATCTGGCTGGGTTTCCCCAGACACTCTGGGTGGCTCCCCACAGAACATTAAAAACAGAATAAAACTTCACACTTATTAAAAACTTCCCTAAACAGGGCTGCCTTCAGATGTCTTCTAAAAGTCAGATAGTTGTTTATTTCCTTGACATCGGATGGGAGGGCGTTCCACAGGGCAGGTGCCACCACCGAGAAGGCCCTCTGCCTGGTTCTCTCGCTAACCCATAGCCAATTTTTTTGCGGCTGCATTGCTGACTTGGGGACTGGGAGAGAAATCTCCGGGCATGAGGCTAGTATAAGCACACTTGTGGATTACAAAGGATGGGAGAAATGGAATTATGAAGCAGCCTTCCCCAGTCTGGTACCCTCTGGATGTTTTGGGCAATGTTAGGGCAAAATCCTGGGTGCGAGAATGCTCAGCCACCCAGCTCATCAGGCAAGGGCCTGTGGTCGTTGCGGAGTATAAAAGGAAGGAGTCCAGCCACGATCCGGAGCAAACAGCAAGGTTTATTACTGCGCAGCAGGTTCAATGCCAGACTGAACACCGTGAACAGGGCTGCAAGAACTTTTAAAAGTTCCCACCACCACCCCATAATGCACATCGAAAGCATCATACATACATCACTTGTGACAGGGTAAAACGTCAGAAAAGGGGAAGGTGCAAGGGGCATTAGCATACAGGTAAACAGGAGGTAAACAGGATTAACATGAGGTAACAATGCACGATGTCCCAGGACATTGATAAGCAAGTACCAGTAAGTACCTGGGAGGGGATCCTTGAGTACCTGGCAGGGGAAAACAATGGGTCCTGGTGTGTGTATTGCCTCTGGCTTCGGAGGGTGGGGAATGGCAGGATGGTACCTGAATGCATTATGGATATGCAGAGAAGCACCACCCTAGCTACATGACCTCTTGCTGTTCCCTGCATCCCTGAGAGCCCTTGGCCAGAGTCGCAAAAGGGGGTTTCATTTAGAAATACAGATACACGGTATTCATTCATAAAGAAATATGGTTACATAGAGTCTCAGGCAACAGAGAAAGGGTAGGAAAGGGAGCCTTTATTACACAGGGCTTGATCTTGAGGGGTTCGTGTTGGTGCGATACTAGAGTGGTGTTGTAGGATCAGACGGGGTCCCCTTGAGGGCATTTGTGTCAATCTTGATTCCCAAATGAAGCCTCGTTTGGGTGCCCCCCCCCCATAAAATCCCCTAACAGGCAACATAGCCCACGGCTGAACACAAGGATGTCCACGATTCTGGCGATAAAACTTCTGGCTTCTCTCGGAGCACACCGGGGAGGGTAGAACCTCAGTGTCATTCTGCTACTGCTAGAGCAATGAAATATCTCTCTTTTCCCCAGCACAACTTGCAGTAATAAAATGTCCCTGAGAATTCCTGCTTAGGGTGCAGGCTGCAGCTTTTGCAATGTGCTTCAGGGCTCAAGATTTTCTGGACCAAGAGGGTCGCTGGGCAGAAATTGCTCCCCCCCCCGGCGCATCTTGTAGCAGGGAGTACCACAGCCTTCTGGCCCAGCTGACAAGGAGGCGGCTAGGTGAAAGTGCATTTGCCCACAGCAGTGACTGAGCCTGGGAGTCCACTGCCCAGGTCAGAACATCCTTAAACCACCTCCTTTTCGCTGCTTGTTTTGGATTACAGGGGCGAGGAGGAACACTGGGAGCAGAGTCAGGCCTCAGGACTGCCTTACCCTGGCTGGCTGTGGCTCTCTGGGCCCACCTGGCCTCTAATCTGCACGCAGAACAGCTGCCCAGACCATACTTTGTGCTGTGGGGCTGAGAGCCTGTGGCGATGGCAACACGATGCAGAATCCACTTGAGGCAGCAGCAACAGCACCTGAGACAGCTCCCCAAAGTGATGCGGTCGCCATGGCGACCGGGAGCCGCATCTCTGCAGAAGGGAGGGTTGCCGCGGTGACCGGGAGAGCTTCCCAGTTCATTGCAGAGGGAGCAAAAAAAATGTTGTTGTTTTTTTGGAAAAGACCTGCAGGTACCAAGTGCCACTGGGAGTAACAAGCATAAGAACAGAGCCAGTGTGGCATAGTGGTTAGAGTGCTGGACTAGGGTTCAAATCCCTGCTCAGCCAGTGTGACAAGGCAAAGCGACCTCCTTGCTCACCCTCCTGGGGTCAACAGGAGGCACCCCCCCACCAGCTGTTGGCACTCATTTCCACCATGGGAAAGCGGGGCTGCGGTCTGTAGCTGCTGGCTTTCTTACAGCGGGGTTATCCAACGGTTTGATCTACCTGCATCCATTGCTTTCAGCACTGTGGTGGACACTTTTGTGGAAGGAGAGGAGGGGAAGAGAATATATCTTTCGCCAGCCTCCTGTCGCTTTCCCCTAGTAACCTATATTTGCACACACCCCTTCAGCTATATTAATTTATCTTCTCGCTCTCCCCCCCCCTTCCCCTCTCCCGATCATTGGTCCTTTGCTTCTCTCCCCTTCTCCCTCTCAAGGCCGGATCATCCTTAATCCTTCCCCCACCACACCACCCCGAGCCACGCCAGCCAGTCTCGCATCAGCTGCTGCCTCACCGAGACAGATTGTATCCCTCTTAATCTCCATGAGTAACGCAGTATCTCCATCCTGGGTCTCTAGCACAATCAGCTTCTGGTGTGAGCCGCTATACATTATTTAGGCGTGGGACACTCAACAATCTGCAAGCCCCTCTCTGCAAAGCACTATCTGCTTAAAAACATCGTACATAGGTAGGTAAGAAGGCAGATACAGGGGCGGGACAGCAATAAATCACACTGTGCCAGTTGGAGTTAACTCTTTATTAGCAAGAACAGGATCTGCACAGTCTTGATGGGCAGTCAGGCCTAATGAGCACAAGAACTCGCGCCCCCCCAATGGATCAGTTGCCAAGATTATAGGTCCCCGCCTCCCCACAGCCATCCCAGTCCCCTCTTCTCCAGGGTTTTCCCAAGCATTCGGAGACTACGCCTGCCTGCAGCTAACCTCTCCTCCGCTCTTTCTATGCCTCTTCTGGTTCTGGGAGAACAGAGGGGAGGAGAGCTGGTCCCAGCAGGAGGGGGGGAAACCAGTGCCTCTTCCCCAGCCAGACCCCTCTGCCTCTCTCCTCTCCTCCTTCAGCTTCTGCCTCCGATTCCGGACTTCTCTCTGCCACAAACTCTCCCAGCTCACTAAGCCCTGTCGCCTCTTCGGCTTCCGAGACCTCCTCTTCCCTCTGACCGGCCGCTCATCGCCATCCATGTCTTTGGCTATCTGAAGGCAGCTATCCTATCCCCCTCTTAGGTAGGTTTCCCCAGCCACTCTGGGCGGCTTACAACAGAAAAATGAAATAAAACATTTTAACATTAAAAGCCTCCCTAAACAAAAACTGACTTCCTTTCATCAAAGTGTGTCTTCATTGTTATTACTGTAATTTTAATTGTTGTCTTCTTGACATTACTTTGCCTTTATTTCTCTTATTTCTATTTTCCCCTACACTTTCCCGAAAAGTGGCTGGCTGGGGTTTCATTAGGACACAATGGGAGATCTGGATCAGGCCAATGGCCCACCTGGACCAGCATCCTTTTACCGCAATGCCCAACCACATGCCTGTTTCGTTGGAGTTTCCTTCCTCGGAGTTTTCCCGAGCAGAGGTTGGGTGTCTTGGGTGATTTAGTTGAGAGCCCTGCATCGTAGAGGGTTGGACAGGACCTCCCAACTCTACAATTCCACAAAAGTTTGGTCGGGGGCCTCCTGTGGCAGGGAGTTCCACAGCTGAACTCCACGCTGCGTTCTTTTAAACGTAAAGGGACCCCTGACCATTAGGTCCAGTCGTGACCGACTCTGGGGTTGCGTGCTCATCTCGCATTATTGGCCGAGGGAGCCGGCGTATAGCTTCCAGGTCATGTGGCCAGCATGACAAAGCCGCTTCTGGCGAACCAGAGCAGCGCACGGAAACGGCGTTTACCTTCCCTCTGTAGCGGTTCCTATTTATCTACTTGCATTTTGACGTGCTTTCGAACTGCTAGGTTGGCAGGAGCTGGGACGGGAGCTCACCCCGTCACAGGGATTCGAACAGCCGACCTTCTGATCAGCAAGCCCTAGACTCTGTGGTTTAACCACAGGGCCACCTGCGTTCTTTTACCTGCCCTGAATTCACCAACGTTTGGCTTCACAGGGTGCCCCCTTCCAAAACTCTGCCATTCTACAATCCTAGGGATGCGGGCGGGCTGGCGGGCTGGCACCCCCGCACACTAGCGCTGCAACATTTCATTGCAGGCCTCGCTTGCCTGCAACCTTCCAGATTGCGAGACAGGCAGGCAGCTTGTGTGTTTGTGTGTGTGTGTGTGTGTGTGTGTGTGTGTGTGTGTGTGTGTGTTTTAATGCGGCTTGCGCTTTACCAACCAACCAGCCTCCCTCCCTCCCTCCCTGCCTGCCTCCAGTTTATATTCCCCAAGGGTTCTCAGTCTGCATTTCTGTCCGACTGCCCAGCTGGCCCCTCGCCACCCTCTGCTTCTCAGCTGCGGTGCTGCTTGATGCCAGACTGGGGGGGGGGGAGAGAAGGCAGGGAGGGGGAGGAGCTCTCTTTTTGCTGCGGCCTCGCATGCCCTCGGCTCTGCAGAGTCATGAAATGCATTCTGACTTGGCGCTGTGCCCTGCTGCTAGTCTCCTGTTGCCACGTCCCGTTCCCCCCCCCCAAGATATGTGCCACCAACGTCCCTCTTGCATCAGACCCCCCCTCCTTCGCAGTCAAAACTCCTGCCCCACCCAACCCTGCAAAAACAAATACTGTAAATAGAAATCCCCTGCCAGGGGCAGATCGATGCCAACATAAAGTGTCCTCGTTCAGGAACAATTACCCAATCGATTTGGCCGCAGACTGGCTAGCAGGAGTCGCTAGAGGCTATGGAGCCCAGCCTGGTGAGGAGGGGGTCTTCGTCTTCTTCTTTGGTGATCCCTCGTAGCCGAGTAAGATTGTCTTCCATAAACACGGTTTTAACAATGAGTTCCATGAGTGACTGTGGAGGCCAATTCTGGATCCACACGTCCTTCCACAGTAGGGACACTCCGGGTGGGAGTTGATCACGGTGTGGATTTGCCAAGCGTGCCTTCCTCTTAGCACGATTCTCCCTTGCGTTCTGAGTTCGAGTGTCTTCAAAGCCCATGACACCTTTGATAAAGGCTGTTCTCCAGCTGGAGCACTGGCAGGCAAGTGTTTCCCAGTTGTTGATGTTTATACTACATTTTTTAAATATTTGCTTTGAGGCAGTCTTTGAACCTCTTTTGCTGACCGCCAGCATTACGCTTTCCATGTTTAAGTTCGGAATAGAGTAGTCGCTTTGGAAGACGGTCATCAGGCATCCGCACAACATGACCAGTCCAACGAAGTTGATGTGGAAGAGGCGCAGAAAATGGGAACTCGTCCTGCAGTGCTATCACTCTGGGTCACGGAAGAAGCACTTGAACAGGGGGGAGGAAGGCCTGGGGTTTCTGGAAGAGGTCGTTGGGTGTGGGTGGGCAGGCTCAAAAGCGAAGTTGCATTTGGACAAACTCCTAATAATTATAATAATTTATTACTTATACCCTGCCCATCTGGGTGGGCCGCTCTGGGCGGCTCCCAACAGAATATTAAAAAACACGATAAAACGTCAAACATTCAAAACTTCCCTAAACAGGCCTGCCTTCAGATGTCTTCTAAAGGTCAGGTAGTTGTTCATTTCCTTGACATCTGATGGGAGGGCGTTCCACAGGGCGGGCGCCACCACCGAGAAGGCCCTCTGCTTGGTTCCCTGTAACTTGGCTTCTCGCAGGGAGGGAACCGCCAGAAGGCCCTCGGAGCTGGACCTTGGTGTCCGGGCAGAACGATGGGGGTGGAGATGCTCCTTCAGGTCTACAGGGCCTTTGAGGCCGTTTAGGGCTTTCAAGGTCAGCACCAACACTTTGAACTGTGCTCGGAAACGTCCTGGGAGCCAATGTAGGTCTTTCAAGACCGGTGTTATGTGGTCTCGGCGACCGCTCTCAGTCATTAGTCTAGCTGCCGCATTCTGGATTAGTTGCAGTTTCCGGGTCACCTTCAAGGGTAGCCCCACGTAGAGCGCATTGCAGTAGTCCAAGCGGGAGATAACCAGAGCATGCACCACTCTAGCAGCATGGGTTGCAGCATGGGATGAGGTGATTGTTGCCTGCCAGTCCTTGCCTCATCCTGGATATCCAGCCCTGGCTTTCCAATAATCAGTATCACTTTCTCTCCCCCCCCCCCCAAAAAAAATATACTAGGCATTCAGTGAAGCTGAACGCTGCAGGGTTCTGGGCAGACGAAAAAAGAAAGTCCCTTTTCACGTAGCCCAGAGTTAGGGTCTTATTCTGTTCCCTTGCTAAATATTTCCTGTGCGTCTGTAAATCTTGGGGTCCGTCCCTCCTGGGTGCCTTGCCTATATGGCACTCTTTGGACCACGTAAATAAAATCCTTGCAGAATCAGTCTCTCTCTCTCTCCCTCTCCCTCTCCCTCTCCCTCTCCCTCTCTCTCTCTCTCTCTCTCTCACACACACACACACACACACACACACCTGGCACCTGGCCCAGGAACCTCCGGGCTTTTGTGAATGGAAGGAGCAAGACCGCTTGGGGAGGGGTGTTTTGTGGCCAGGGTGTGGGGGTGTGGGCAAGGCTTTCGGTACAGAATGTTCCCAACTCGGAGAAACAGTTAGTATAGCTATCGCCACTGTCGCCTCTCCTGCTCCAAAGCTAACCAACAGGCTGAAATTCACCCGGTGGAGCTTTCCCTCATTGCTTCTTCTTCTTCTTCTTCTTCTAAGCAGCACCTGTGTTATTGATTCCTGCCCTGCTGCTCCTCGAGGTATTGAGTCATATTACCATTTATGACGGCGATGCAAGTCGGCGCGAGATTTTCGGGATTCGATTCTGACACAAAGTGATAAGCATTACCAAAGGAACTTCTGTCTGCTGTCCAAAATGAATGCCGCTGAATATTTTTGGCTATGGCAATGTCCATGCATTGTCAAAATAACTGGCCTTATGGTTATCTTGCCGGCTCAAATAATAATTGCAGCTCAACCCAAAACAGCAGGAAATCGTACACCGAGCACGCATTCTGGTACAGACCAATAATGGAGAAAATCACACATAATTTGAGATTATGACTAGATAATAATTTGACAACACCCTCCTTTCTTTATACGATTGAACAGTCCTTTATTACAGATATATCGGATTTGTACTATGGACGTGCGCTCTATTCTATTATACTATGTTTGTGGGTTGGGAAATTGCAAATAAATGGTTGTGGCCTTATTGATTGATTATTACTTATGCAACAGAACCATCATTTTCAGACTGCCCTCGCCACAAGCCTGGGAAACCTGAAACTGAACTACATTTGATGGTCAGAAAATGCCAATATTATTTCCTGGGACATTTGTTCTATGAACCCATGAGCAACAGTACCCATGCCACATTTGACATTGTCGCTTTTCCAGAAGGATCGCTCAGTCAGTAGAGCACAAGGCTCTTAAGCTCAGGGTTATGGGTTTGAGTCCCACCTTGTGCAAAAAAAATTCCTCCGTTTCAGGGGGTTAGACTAGATGGCCCGCGTGGCCCCTCCCAACCTGATAATGCTATGATTTCTTAATTTCCACCTATTCTAACTGTTCTCTGCAGTGCTTTTTTTTTCTGGGGGCGATGCAGGGGGACACATACCCCTAAACATTTTGTGAATCTCATTTTGTGAGGCCTCATTTCAATATGAGCAGGAATAATAATAATAATAATAATAATAATAATAATAATAATATATTATTTATACCCCGCCCATCTGGCTGGGCTTCCCCTGCCACTCTGGGCGGCTTCCAACAAACATTAGGTAAAGGTAAAGGGACCCCCGACCATTAGGTCCAGTCATGACCGACTCTGGGGTTGCACGCTCATCTCGCATTATTGGCCAAGGGAGCCGGCGTATAGCTTCCAGGTCATGTGGCCAGCATGACAAAGCCGCTTCTGGCAAACCAAAGAAGCACATGGAAACGCCGTTTACCTTCCCGCTGTAGCGGTTCCTATTTATCTACTTGCATTTTGATGTGCTTTTGAACTGCTAGGTTGGCAGGAGCTGGGACCGAGCAACGGGAGCTCACCCCGTCACAGGGATTCGAACCGCCAACCTTCTGATCAACAAGCCCTAGGCTCAGTGGTTTAGCCCACAGCGCCACCTGGTCCCTCCTACAAACATTAAAATACATCAAATATCACAGATTAAAAACTTCCCTAAACAGGGCTGCCTTCAGGTATTTTCTAAATGTCAGGTAGTTGTTCATCTCTCTGACCTCTGATGGGAGGGCGTTCCACAGGGTGGGTGCCACTACCGAGAAGGCCCTCTGCCTGGTTCCCTATAGCTTTGCTTCTCGCAATGAGGGAACCGCCAGAAGGCCCTCGGTGCTGGATCTCAGCGTCCGGGCAGAATAATGGGGGTGGAGACGCTCCTTCAGGTATACTGGGCCTTTGAGGCCGTTTAAGACTTTAAAGGTCAGCACCAACACTTTGAATTGTGCTCAGAAACGTACTGGGAGCCAATGTAGGTCTTTCAAGACTGGAAAAGATGAGTAACCCCCTAAACATTTTTTTGGGGGGGGATAGCACTGGTTCTGTGTGTTATTAAACGAAATAAAAACATCTCTGCAAAAAGGCAAACCCACAGGGGCACATCATGGCTGCACATGGCCCCACCACACATGTCCCAAAGCCCCCACCCTACCAAAAAAAAGACCCCCGCCCAGAATGTCCCTCTGTCCCAAACTGTGCAGCCTCCCCGAGCTCTGGGGCCGAAAGCGTTAACCTGGACTAATCCTTCTGCAAGGACAGAGGAAGAGCAGCAGCTTATGGGATTTTCCTTGGGGTGGGGTGGGATTATCTGGCCTTCGTGGAGGGAGGGGGGGCTTTAGACAGCATCTCTCAAGCGCCCCCCCCGGCTCCCCACTGGCCTGTGGTCTCTGCAAAGAGAGGCACCATACTGTATTTATAGAGGGACTATAAATACTCCCATTGCCTCCTGCCACCTTGTTTTCTCCAGCGTAGCCTGGGCGGTGGGTGGTTTTTTCCCTTGGTGGGGGGCAATGAAAAGATCCGAGGGTCAACTTTTTTTGGGGGGTGGGGAGAGGGGCAAATGGGCAAGAAAGCGAATAAGCACCATCAGAGCTCGGATATCACTGACGGTTCATTTTAAACCGGTTCCTATTTTATCCTTTTGTTAAAAAATAATAATGCTCTTTTTAACTGTTTTCACCTTAGTTCCCCCCCCCCCGGTTGCAAACCCATAGGGCTGTCTATTAATATTAAGCTCTCTAGAAATGAGTAAAGCAGGCCCACAGGCAATCCAAGAGAAAGGGGAAAGGTCTCTAGGACCTGGGAGAGAGAGAGAGACCTGGGTTCAAATCTCCCACATGACAGTCGTTGCCTCTCCCAGAGGACCCTGCCTTGCAGGGTTGTTTTAGGGCAGGGATCCCCAAACTAAGGCCCTGGGGCCGGATGCGGCCCAATTGCCTTTTAAATCTGGTCTGCGGACGGTTCGGGAATCAGGCTGTTTTTACATGAGTAGAATGTGTCTTTTTATTTAAAATGCATCTCTGGGTTATTTGTGAGGCATAGGAATTCATTCATTTTTTTTTCAAAATATTGTCCGCCCCCCCCCCAAGGTCTGAGGGACAGTGGACCGGCCCCCTGCTGAAAAAGTTTGCTAACCCCTGTTTTAGGGATTAAATGAGGAGGAACAGGACAACCATGAACACCTTGGAGGAAAAGATGGGATTTAACTGCAATAAAATACACAAAACCGCAATATTTAGGGGCCCTCCAGGCTGTTTTTGTATTTGTATTTTGCACCAATAATAATGTTAAATAAAATAAAAATAATAAATAAATAAAATTCCTTCCAGTATAGCACCTTAAGAGACCAAGTTTGCACTCATACCAATGACAAACTTAGTTGGTTTCTAAGGTGCTACTGTAGTAAAGTGCAAGTAGATAAATAGGCACTGCTACAGCGGGAAGGTAAACGGTGTTTCTGTGCGCTGCTCTGGTTTGCCAGAAGCGGCTTTGCCATGCTGGCCACATGACCTGGAAGCTGTACGCCGGCTCCCTTGGCCTATAAAGCGAGATGTGCGCTGCAACCTCAGAGTCGTTTGCGACTGGACCTAATGGTCAGGGGTCCCTTTACCTTTACAGGTAGGTAGCTGTGTTGGTCTGATGTAGTTGAAACAAAATAAAAATAATAAATAAATAAAATTCCTTCCAGTAGCACCTTAAAGGTAAAGGTAAAGGGACCCCTGACCATTAGGTCCAGTCGCGAACGACTCTGGTGTTGCGGCGTAACTAATGTATCTGAAGAAGTGTATCTGAAGAAGTGTGCATGAACACGAAAGCTCATACCAAAATAAAAACTTAGTTGGTCTTTAAGGTGCTACTGAAGGAATTTTTTTAATTAATGTTAAATAAGTTACCTTATTTATAAATAAGATAAAAGGTAAAGGGGGCCCTGACCATCAGGTCCAGTCGTGTCCGACTATAGGCCGAGGGAGCCGGCGTTTGTCCGCAGCCAGCTTCCGGGTCATGTGGCCAGCATGACAAAGCTGCTTCTGGCGAACCAGAGCAGCGCACGGAAATGCCGTTTACCTTCCCGCCGGAGCGGTCCCTATTTATCTACTTGCACTTTGATGTGCTTTCGAACTGCTAGGTGGGCAGGAGCTGGGACCGAACAACGGGAGCTCACCCCGTCGCAGGGATTCGAACCGCCGACCTTCTGATCAGCAAGCCCTAGGTTCAGTGGTTTAACCCACAGTGCCACCTGGGTCCCATTATAAATAAAATACCTACCTGTAACTAATGTTAAATAAGACCACTCACGTGCAAAATGGCCTTTTCTGACATGATGATATTGCTTCTTTATTGCATTCATAGTCTACCATAGCTTAGCTCTCAGGAACAAAGCTTGTTCTGATCTCCCCAAGTGACTCCAAACTTTAAACCAGGCACCCCCGGACTTCGGCCCTCCAGATGTTTTGGACTACAATTCCCATCATCCCTGACCACTGGTCCTCTTAGCTAGGAATCATGGGAGTTGTAGGCCAAAACATCTGGAGGGCCGCAGTTTGGGGATGCCTGCTTTAAACAAACTGCAGAAATTATACATAGGGAAGTTTTTACGATGTTCTTCTATGTGTTGGAAGCTGCCCAGAGTGGCTGGGGCAATGAGCGAGGGTACCAATTGTTGTCGCTGGTTGTTATTATTTTCCTCCAAAGAGCTCGACACAACAACCCTGCGAGGCAGGCTGAGCGTGTGAGAAACAGAAGGAAACAAGATGGGATAAAATGAAACCAGGCTCGCTCCCCTCCTGTCCCTGCAAAAGCCGAGCCCGTAGCTGCCTCCCCATCAGGGCTACTTCAAGGTCAACGGAAGGGCAGGATGCCAGGCGGCTCTTTGCAGGAGGAACTTGGCAGCACCCACCGACTGGGAGATGTGGGGGGACGAGACGCTTCGGGTGAAAGGAGGAGAGCCGGGCTCCATTCCCTTTCCTCCACCCCCTGCTCCCCCCCCAAAAAACGTGGTGAAGTCGCCATGCCATCGCCAACCTGGCGCCCTCCAGATGCTTTGGGCTACAGCTCCCAGGCAGCGTGGCCTAGTGGTTTGTCAGAGCCGGGAGAGCCCAGGGTTCAAATCTCCCCTCTGCCGCCCTGAAGCAAGGCTCCCTGAGCCCGCTGCCTCTCAACCCAGCCTACCTTGCAAGGTTGTTGTGCAGGTTAAATGAGGGAGGGGGGAGAACCGCGTGGCCCCCTCAAACTCCCTGCAGAAAAAAAAAGACAGCGAATATCTGGAGGGTGCCAGGAGACGTGTGCGGGGTCTGCTTTGCATGGAACTTTCATATAAAGGAGGGTGTGTGGGGGGGGGTCTTGGCTCAGCCTCCCCCCCCCATAGAAAAAAAAAAAACCAATTTATTGGGGTGGGGAGTCTCAAGAAGACTTCTTTATGGTGGGGGAGAGCAGGGATTTGGCAGCGGCAAAGGCAAGCTGTGTCCTCTGCTTCCATTCAGCCCACGCCCCCCCCCCCTTTTTACAATCCTGCATCTCCCATTCATAAGAGTCCTATTTTTGCTCTTGAATGGATGCAGCTAAAATGGTCCCCGGGAAGCGCATTTCTGCCTTGTGCAACGCTGCCCCCTCCTGGCGCAGCATGGGAACTGCAGCGCTCTCCTGGGCAACTGTTCAGTGGCCAAGGAGCCAGCTGTGCAAAACGGCTGCAGGACTGTCAATGTGGATGATGGAGCAGGGCAAGAAATGATATTCCGACGAAATATGGGCTTTCCTCCCTTGAGAGATTTTTAAAGAGGTCAGATGGTAATCTCTGTCCAGGGTTTGCTTGCTGCGACTCCAGCATGGCAGGGGGTTGGGCTAGATGACCGCTGGGGGTCTCTTCCAACTCCACAATTCTGATTTCCCCTTGTTCAGCAGGCAGACGTTTCTCCATTTTGATCCTTGTGGGGGAAGAGCTATAGTTACAAGATATTTGCATTGCACGCAGATGGCCCCTGGTTCAATCTCTGGCATTTCCCGGTGGCATTGAGAAAATCATAGAATCATAGAGTTGGAAGAGATCACAAGGGCCATCCAGTCCAACTCCCTGCCGAGCAGGAAAACCATCAAAGCATACTTGACATATCCCTGTCAAGCCTCTGCTTAAAGACCTCCAAAGAAGGAGACTCCACCACACTCCTTGGTAGCAAATTCCACTGCCGAACAGCTCTTACTGTCAGGAAGTTCTTCCTGATGTTTAGGTGGAATCTTCTTTCTTGTAGTTTGAATCCATTGCTCCGTGTCCGCTTCTCTGGAGCAACAGAAAACAACCTTTCTCCCTCCTCTATATGACATCCTTTGATATATTTGAACATGGCTATCATATCACCCCTTAACCTTCTCTTCTGCAGGCTAAACATACCGAGCTCCCTAAGCCGTTCCTCGTAAGAGGAAAGGCACTGACACCAGCTTGTTTCTGAAAAATGCAAAACATGGACCACTTATCAACGCCATCTCCAACTCCTCAAAAGATTCCAACAATGGGAGTGTCCTGGAAGAAGCAAAGATCACCAGTGTCGAAGCAATGATTCTTCAACCTCAACTTCATTGGACTGGTCATGTTGTGCGGATGCCTGATGATCGACCTCCAAAGCAACTACTCTATTCCGATCTTAAAAGTGGAAAGCGTAATGCTGGTGGGTCAACAAGAGGTTGAAAGACTGCCTCAAAGCAAATCTTTTTAAAAATGTAGTATAAACAGTTGGGAAGCCCTGGCCTGCAAGCCTCCAAGAGTCTTTACCAAAGGTGTCATGGGCTTTGAAGACACTCGAACTCAGGGCGCAAGGGAGAAATGTGCTAAGAGGAAGGCACACTTGGCAAATCCACACCATGATGGACTCCTGACCGGAAACCTATGTCCCCACTGTGGAAGGACGTGTGGATCCAGAATTGGCCTCCATAGTCACTTACAGACTCAGTGCTAAAAGCGTTTTCATGGAAGACAATCTTGCTCAGCTACGAGGGATCGCCAAAGAAATCTGGGCACAATTCCAAGCGCTGGTTGTGACCTACAAATCCCCATCTGGCTTAGGCTCTCTGAAGGACCATATTCTCCCCCATGAATCTGCCCAGGCTCTGCAATCTTTGGGGGCGGCCATTCTCTGCCCCAGCCCCCCTCCCAGGAATGCTTGGTGGTGATGGTTAGACAGTGCCTTCTCGCTGCTGGCTCCCGTCCTGGAGAAGTTTAGATTGGCTCCCTTCCTTGCGGTCCTTTCGATGGCAGGCGAAGACATTTTCTTCTTTCAACAGGCTTTGGGGAACCGACTGCTTTTAATGAAAGTGGTTGGTTTTTGTTGCGGTGGTTTTCGTCGCCTGCCTGTTTTCAACAGTCTGGGAGTTGTAGCACAGCAAGCTGGAAGATGTGTGGTGCAAGAGTCGCTGTGACTTCCAGGTCTGAAGCTCGCTGGGGGGGGGGGTCTTGCCTCCCCCCCCACCAGAGGTGCACCCAAAACCTTCATTGCCCAGATTTCAGAGGACTCTGAAGACGCACCTCTTTCAATGCCCCAGGTGGCTGTTTTGGGCGACCCACCTTAATTTTTGTGGCTGGACGTTGTTTGGCATTGCATTATTTTATTTTATTTTATATAAAAAAGACCAGAATGAAAAGCAATTTTCAGCTCATGGCAAAGAGTGAACAATAAAGAAATAAGCAAAAACAAAATAATATAAAAACGAACATCTGGAGCGTCCCCCCCCCCCGATTTACTGCTCGGAGAGGGACGTTAGAGACAAAACAGGAACAGGACCAAATTTGATCTTTTATTAAAGTACAAAAAAAGAGAGATTCCTACAAAAAGTCATGCGAAGAAAATCGAAGCATATAAAATAAACTACAAAGCAATTAACCGGAGGGGGGGGGAGGCGGAGGAAAAAAAGGAGAGGGCTTTGCTAAACTTCGGGACAATTCATTACGGAGGAAGGACGGTAGGAGAGAGTTTGCCGATGCATCAGAACGTTGTAGTTTGGGGTTTTGTTTTTCTCTTCCTACCTACCTTCCCTGGTGATTTCATTTGGAAACACCCTCCTCCCCAACCTGGTTTGCCTTTCCAGATGTTCTGATGCTCAACTCCCGACAGCGATGGCCAGCACAGAGCGCTGGGAATTGTAGTGCAGAGCACCCAGAGGGTGCACCAGGTTGGGGAAAGGCTGCTTTGTCAAGAAATGTGGAGTATAGCCAGGTCTCCGCAGTCTTAATACTGAACTGAAATGGGGGGTGGGAGCCCCACTTCCCACCCCGCCGGAAACGAGAGCTCCATTTCACCGTTCCCGCTCCTTAGCAAGCCCTCACCTGGGGGGAAATACTGGTGGGGCAAGTTGCAGCCCTCCACCCCCCGTGTTACTAACTAAGCAGCGGCTCTTTTGCAAAACAAAAATAGGAATAAAAAAAAGGAATACTGTCGAGAAACCAAATTTTTATAAAAATTAAAAAACGGAGCAACAGTTCTCTAGTTCTCATTGAGGCAGTGCGCGAAAAAACTGGCAGTTACCTTGTGCAGTTTGGAGAACACAGACTGCCCCCCAAACCATTTGGAGGCAGGAGGGGCGATAGGAAAAAGGCGCCCCTCCCACAGCAGCTATCAGGGAAACTCTGATTGGTCCAGGGGGGGTTCAGCGCTGCTGTGACCTGGCCCAATCAGGTAGCAGGAGAATGGCTCAACCCAAGTAAGGGACTTTTTGGCTGAAAAATAGGGTGAGGAGTGAGGGGGTGTGTGGAATAGGGGGGGTGGGGGTAGGAGAAGCAGCGCCCCTATTCAGTTGTCCTTCACAAACAGAGCCATCTTCTTCTGGAGCCTAGACAAGAGAGGGGGGGAGAGGGAGCAGGTGTTAATCTAGGGTCGGCATATTTCAAAAAGTGACAATCTGGAGTTTTTGAGCTATCTGAAAAGAAATCCGCCAAAATCGACACTTCCGACATTTCAGCGACTTCCGCCCGTACGCTGTTTACAAGGGCCGAATACCAGCCAGGTCGGAAGTGCCGCGCATATGGGCAACCCGAATTAATGTGAATTTATTATCTCTGCAGATCGTGGCGTAAGATCAACGTAACTCTTAATTATGACTCAAGACCTTCCCTGATGACCTCTGGTGACTCTGGAACAAGCCAGGTGCCAACCGCAGGCTCAAAGAAAGGAATTTCGGATTATCCTGAATATTCACCCACCTCCCACTTAAGGATGAACACAGACAAATTTCGTTGCCAAGGACAGGAGACTCAACTCCTCGACGACCCCCATCCCCACAATATCGTTGATTTGAAGGCAGACATAAATGCTTAGGTTCGGTTAATGCAAGATTGCCATGCATCAAGGTTTTCCTGGACATGTCCTCTTTTGGGGGGTCGGCATGCCCCTCTGGGCAGATTTTTGCATTTTACATGAAACGTCCCGGTTCTGGAGGGTACTTTATTTGTTTTAATTGGGGGGGGGGGGCGCTAGGCGTTTTGGAGTTTCTGGCAGTCCTTGTGCCGGCCTCCAAGGGCCACGCTAATTTGGTGGTTTTTCCAGCGGCCACCAGGCCTTTCATGGCCCCCCATCGTCTGAAGACACAGCATCACCATTCACCAGTCCAGCTGCCACATTCTGGATTAGTTTCCGAGTCACCTTCAAAGGTAGCCCCACGTAGAGCGCATTGCAGTAGTCCAAGCAGGAGATAACCAGAGCATGCACCACTCTGGCAAGACAGTCTGCAGGCAGGTAGGGTCTCAGCCTGCGTACCAGATGGAGCTGGTAGACAGCTGCCCTGGACACAGAAGGAGGAGGAGCAGCCATTTTTGGGGGGGAGGAATTAGCAAGCTCTTAAGGCAGGGCGTAATGAGCCTCGAGCGGCTCGGGTCAGCGAGCCCCGCTGCGCTCCGCAATAGCAAGCAAGGCGAAAACCCCTCTCTCCAATCTGACAAGACTGGTGATGGACCTGGCGAGATGGGAGGACGATGCACACCAGCGTGTAGCCACCCAAACTGCCCACCCCACAACCCGGACGGACTTTTCTGAGGGGCTGCTGCTACTCAGCTAACCCTTGGGGGGGAAAGGATGCAGCCCGGGTGCAGGACACCTGCTTGGCATGTAGAAGTCAGTGCCAGTCGACACTTGAGGTAAATGGAGTCAGGAGGAGGGCGAAGGAGGCAGCGTTTAACCACTCACTCTTTTGCCTGTTCCTTGTTTTGCATCATGAAATCTTGAAACTCGACGGCCTCTTTTATTTTCTTCAGCATATGGTACAGCTTCCGGTCACGAGTCTGGAAAGGAAAGGAAGGAGGGAATATTGTTGTTATCAATTATTCCTATCGTATTTATTTATACCTTTGCCTTTCCCCACAGACCAGGAATTGAAGCGGCTTACAAAAATTAAAACAGCGCAGATTAAGATACGAAAAAGCTAAGCGCGTGGAAGAGAATTGCTCCAAAGTACCGTAATTAAGATGTAATTTTTTAAAAATAAAAATATCTATTAAAATGCAGATAATAAAAGCAGCACTGTACTAGACTATTTAAAAGCCCTTTCCTTAAAATTCCGTTGGTTCCCAAGGGCCTGTTGAAATAAAACCATCTTCACCTGCCGGCGGAAGGACGAGGGAGCCAGTCTGGCTTCTCTAAGCAGGGAGTTCCAAAGGTGTCTGGGAGCAGCTTCCGAGAAGGCCCTGTTCCGTGTCCCCACCCGTGAGGGTGGCAGGACCGAGAGAAGCCCCCCCCCCCCGAAGATCTCAGAGCCTGGGCAGGTTCATATGAGGGAAATACAGTCCTCAGGCATCCTGGGCCCAAGCCATACACAGGGCCTTCTTGGTGGTGGCTCCTCCCAGGGAACTTTGGAATTCCCTGCCTAGAGAAGCCAGACTGGCTCCCTCCTTGCTGCCGGAAGGTGAAGACCTTCTCATTCCAACATGCTTTGGGAAACTGCCTGCTTTTAATGGAAAAAGTTGGCGCCGTGCTTATCTGTATGTTTCTAAGGGATCTTTTCTATTTTGTGTGTGTGTGTGTGTGTGTGTGTGTGTGTGTGTGTGTGTGTGTTTAATTACCGGTATTTGTTTAATTATTCTGCCTCCCCCTACATTTTTAGCTGTTTGTTTTTTAAAAATAGGCACGGCACCTTGGGTCCCTGCCAGGGAAAAGGCGTGGGATAAATAAATAAAACAGAACGAGGACCAGACCACCCCCTGTCCCGGCCCCTCACAGAGGGGCGATTTCCTGGGAATTGTAGCTCGGTGAGGAGGGCTGGGGTCAGAGGGGGATCTCCTCAAAATTCCTGGCGCCCTTCAAAAACCACACTTCCCAGAATTCCCTGGGGGAGGGACGCCATGGCAGTTTAAAGAGGCGCCACAGGGCTTTCCGTGCGAAGGCAGCCCGAGGCGAAAATCCGAACGCACCCGTTCTCTGCCTCAGGGCGCCCACCCCTGCCTTTTCCAGACCCGCTGCCCAAATCTCTCCCCCTTCCTCCCCTCTCAAGGGCAGAATTTTAAGCCAGCAGCCGAACCAGGGAGTGGCCATCTTGTAGCCCCCTCACAACCAGAGGGGGGGGGACACTTAAGCCGAACGGACGCAGCTCGGCCTGAACATGTACGCAACGCCCAGGACGCGGCTTTCAGGCTTTCTTGCCCCCCCCCTTGCAAAAGTCACCTGGATGATGTAAACTCTTTCTTCCGAGCTGCTGCCGACGCCGCTGGGAGCGTCCACGATCCGCTTCTTGGAGCCTCCTGGTTCGCTGCTCTGAGAGAAAGCTGTGGAATGGGACGGGAGGAATGGTCGGTTTATTTTATTTATTATATCTGTATGCCCCCCCCCCAGGTTCATGCGCAGCTCTCAGGGCGGGTTGCAATGGTAGAAATGCAAAATGCGTAACGACAATAAAAACCAAAGCAACCATCTCACATGTGAAAGATGTCAATCAGCCAAAGTTCTGGTTGAAGAGGAACAAATATTAATAGTGGTACCTTGGCTCCCAAACAAATTGTCTCCCAAACACCAGGAAGCCCGAAGAGAGCGTTCCGGTTTGTGAACGTTTTTCGGAAGCCGAACGTCTGATGTGGCTGTTGGCGTTGCGAACCTTTTTGAAGTTGGGCGGGCTTCCAGAACGGATTGAGTTCGGGAACCAAGGTACCACTGTATATGCGTCCCCATTTAAAACTGCCCTCCGCCCCCAAAAAACAACAAACCCAACCCTAGCCGCCCGGAATAGCAGGGGAATCCCAGCCAGATGGGCGGGGTATAAATAAATAATTATAATTATAATTATCCTTACTAGTACAGAGGGAGAGAATTGCATTGAGAGGAGCAGGCTTGCATTTAAAAATACTTTTCTTTAAAAAACCAGAAGCCTTTTCATTGGGGACTAGCTGGCCCTGCCACGCATTGCCGTGGCTAATCCCTGTGACTGCCACCACCCTGTGTCAATGCATGACGTATCCCACCCACTCCTCCCCCCACCCCCCAGAGTCATCCCTGTGACTGGCCCCACCATGTCCTGATCTATCCCGCCCCCTCCTCCCCCAACTCCCACCCAGGCGAGCCAGCACCTCCATTCGGCCTAGTCTGTAAAGGAGTCGGCCTAGTATGTAAATGGCAGCTGAGGTGCTGTTGAGAGGGAAGGTTTTATACGTGCAGTACCAGTGTAGCCGCCGCTAGAGGGCACTGGTTTGCAATCTGGTTCTTTTCCCAGCATGCACTTTCGGCTGAGTGGTGCTTTCTGGAACAGGGTTTTTTTGGGGGGGTTTCACCTGGCGGAGGTGTGGCATCTGTCTTTGAAAACCTTATAAGAGCCTTCGGACATTCGCTTTGGATGTTGTGTTCAAATTTGAACGCAATCGGTGAAGCGGTTTCGGAGTACAGTGGAACCTCGGTTTATGAACACCTCAGTTTATGAATTTTCGGTTTACGAACGCCGCGGACCCATCTGGAACGGATTAATCCACTTTCCATTACTTTCAATGGAAAAGTTCGCTTCAGTTTATGAACGGTTACTCCGCGGACCGTCTGGAACAGATTAATCCACTTTCCATTACTTTCAATGGGAAAGTTCGCTTCAGTTTATGAACGCTTCAGTTTATGAACAGACTTCCGGAACCAATTGTGTTCATAAACCGAGGTACCACTGTAAAGTGGATAATAACCCACATGCCCAGTTTACATTTTTATATACAGCGGTGCCTCGACTTACGAATTTAATCCATTCCGAAGGCACCTTTGTAAGTCGAAAAATTCATAAGTCAAAAAACGCCATTGGAAACGCAATTTCCCATAGGAATGCATTGAAAACGGAAAAAATTGTAAGTCGAAGCAACCCTATCTAAAAATTCGTAAGTCGAAAAATCCCTATCTAAAACCGCCGCGGTTTCCCCCCGGATGTTGAGACATTCATAAGCGTGTGGCCATTACCCCCATTCGCAAGTCAAAAAATTGGGTTGTTGAGTCGTTCGTAAGCCGAGGTACCACTGTATATAGATAGTGGGTGGAGAGATACCATGGGAAGATAAAAGATTGTTTATGAATGCGACAACTGCGGCAAGACTTCTTTTAGCCCCAAAATGGAAACAACGAGAAGGACCAAAGAAAGAAGAGTGGCAGATGAAGATGATGGCCTTTGCAGAACTGGCGAATTTGACAAGAAAAATCTGAAACCAGCACGATCAAGTATTCCAAAAGGTCTGGAGTAAATTCATACGATATCTGAAAGACTACTGTAAGCAATTAACATCACTAGCAGGGTTGTCTGAAGACTTGAAATGAGACATTTTCTACCTTTCTGTATTTAAATTTTGAGTCATTTTGTAATGAGTGCAATTAAGCCTTGGAAAAGGCACAAAATGCAATGATATAAAGCAGGGGTAGGCAACCTAAGGCCCGCGGGCCGGATGCGGCCCAATCGCCTTCTAAATCTGGCCCGCGGACGGTCCGGGAATCAGCGTGTTTTTACATGAGTAGAATGTGTCCTTTTTATTTAAAATGCATCTCTGGGTTATTTGTGGGGCCTGCCTGGTGTTTTTACATGAGTATAATGTGTGCTTTTAGTGAACATGCATCTCTGGGTTATTTGTGGGGCATAGGAATTAGTTCATTCACACACACCCCCAAAAAATATATAGTCCTGCCCACCACATGGTCTGAGGGACAGTGGAACAGCCCATGGCTGAAAAGAGGTTGCTGACCCCTGATATAAAGCTTAATTTCGAAAGCTGTGAGGCGGGAAGGAAGGAAGGAAGGAAGGAAGGAAGGAAGGAAGGAAGGAAGGAAGGAAGGAAGGAAGGAAGGAAGGAAGGAAGTCGATATAGGCTCTAAAGTGCCGGGGCAGTAAAGTAGATGATGATGATGATGTGAATGTATATTATTAAATGGAAAACAAAAATTATATATGAGTAGCAGGCTTGCTTACACGCTCCTTGGCTCTCCGACAACCATTCCTGGGACTCCTCCGCTTCAGGCTTACACTGTTTGGCGTTCCTGCCACTGGCTTCCGGTCGACTCCGCTTGGTGTTCCCGCTGCTGCCGGCGTCCCCGCCGCTGCCGGCGTCGGGTTTATTCCTCTTGGCGTTCTTTCCGGAGGAAGTGGTTTTCTGGAAGTTTTCTTCGTCCGTCTTGCGGTCCCGGCCTGGGCAGGCGCAGACCCGGGCCTCGAAGCAGCGGCGCCCAAGGAGCTGGCCCCTGCGGGGAAAAGGGGGCAGGATAAGGAGACGAGAAATCACTTTCCATGCACAGTAGGCGAAGGAAACTTTTTTGGGGGGGGAGTATCTCAAGGGCCGCATTCTCCTCTGGAGAAGACTTCCGAGGGCCGCATGCAAGTGGCAGAGGCAGAAAGGGATGAAGCAATGAATGGGATTTTTACCTCTGCCAACTAGGCTCTCAACGCAGCCAGAGAGTCCGAGGGCCGTTCCCCCAGGTGGTTACAATGGTCCCTTGGTTCTCAAACGCCTTGGTACTCAAACAACTTGGAACCCAAACACTGCAAACCCGGAAGTGTTCTGGCTTGCGAACTCTTTTCGGAAGCCGAACGGGCTCCATTTTGAGTGCCACGCCTCTGTTTGGAGTGTTACGCTGAGGTCCATCTGTTTTTGCTATTTATTTTTCCTTTTTTTGTGGCTCTTTTTGTTTTGTTTTTGTGACTGTGCGGAACCCGCTTCAGCTACTGACTGATTAATAATAATAATAATAAATATATTATTTATACCCTGCCCATCTGGCTGGGTTTCCCCAGCCACTCTGGGCGGCTTCCAACAGAAAAATAAAACACAGTAATCTATTAAACATTAAAAGCCTCCCCGAACAGGGCTGCCTTCAGATGTCTTCTAAAAGTCTGGTAGCTGTTTTCCTTTTTGACATCTGATGGGAGGGCGTTCCACAGGGCAGGCGCCACCACCGAGAAGGCCCTCCGCCTAGTTCCCTGCAACTTGGCTTCTCGCAACGAGGGAACCGCCAGAAGGCCCTCGGTGCTGGACCTCAGTGTCCGGGCAGAATGATGGAGGTGGAGACGCTCCTTCAGTTTTATTGCTTTCATTTTATGGACCGATGGTCTCATTAGAGAGCAAATTCATGCCAAAAGGCTGCTTTAGGGGTTGTTTTTAAAAGTCTGGAACGGATTGATCCGTTTTGCAGGACTTTCTATGGAAAAGCGTGCCTTGGTTTTGGAACGCTTTGGTTTTGGAACAGACTTCCGGAGCAGATGAAGTTTGAGAACCACTGTAGCCAGATTTGGACAGGACCCACCCCCCATTCCTTGCGGTTCGACAGGATCAGTACCCACCCACCCACCGTCACAGATCTCTAGGGCCACTGGGCACCCTTCTCCCACCCCCCACCCCTGGACCCATACCTAGAGCAAGGATCTAGAGCCAAGCAGCAAAGAAATTTTAAGAGTGACCCTTAGGCTGGTTCTCAGATCTCACAAGAAATCTGGTTCTAGAGTTAAGGGCTTGCTTCAACGCTGCCTGTCACTTCTCTTATCTGCAAACAGAAGCTCTGAGCCCCGTCTCCTGGCCACAGACCCGGGGCGCTGGCTCCCCTCGGGGCCATGCCCCTCATTCTTCCCAGAGAACCCAGGAGTCCTGGAACCCAGGAGACGGAGAACCCCGAATGGCCTTCCTTGGGGGGGGGGCATGGAGGTGCCGGGGAGAGAAGAGAGGAAGGGGATCAGAAGTGTTTTACGCACATACAGGTCTCCAGGGTGATGATTATCAAGATGGGGCGGCGGTTCATGCCCCCCTGGCAAGAGCTGTTGCACATGAAGTTGTAGAGGATCTTGCTGCTTTCCGTCCCCAGCTGAAAGGCAAAGAGGGGGCAGGAATTGGGGCCCAGGCACCTGCTGATCTCCCCCCAGACTATTCAAGGGGGAAAGGAACTTGGGGGGGGGGTTTCTTTGCAAAGTGCAATGCAAGATGATGATGATAATAATAATAAAATAATAATAATAATTTATTATTTATACCCTGGGCGGCTTCCAACAGAAAAATAAAACACAACAATCTATTAAACATTAAAAGCCTCCCTAAACAGGGCTGCCTTCAGATGTCTTCTAAAAGTCTGGTACAGTGGTGCCTCGCTAGACGAATTTAATTCATTCCATGGGTCTTTTCTTATAACGAAAAATTCATCTAGCGAATCCCATAGGAATGCATTGAATTTTTTTGAATTTTTTTTTTGCCCATAGGAACGCATTAATTGAATTTCAATGCGTTCCTATGGGAAACCGCGATTCGCTAGACGAATTTTTCACAAAACGAATTCGTCTTGCGAGGCAACCTCCGCTAGAAAAAACCTTTCGTTAAGCGGAAATTTCGTTAAGCAGGGCATTCGTTAAGCGAGGCACCACTGTAGTTGTTTTTCTCTTTGACCTCTGGTGGGAGGGCATTCCACAGGGTGGGTGCCACTACCGAGAAGGCCCTCTGCCTGGTTCCCTGTAACTTGGCTTCTCGCAACGAGGGAACCGCCAGAAGGCCCTCGGTGCTGGACCTCAGTGACCGGGCAGAACAATGGGGGTGGAGACGCTTCTTCAGGTATACTGGACCGAGGCCGTTTAGGGCTTTCAAGGTCAGCACCAACACTTTGAATTGTGCTCGGAAACGTACTGGGAGCCAATGTAGATCTTTCAAGACCGGTGTTATGTGGTCTCGGCGGCCGCTCCCAGTCACCCGTCCTGCTGCCGCATTCTGGATTAGTTGTAGTTTCCGGGTCACCTTCAAAGGTAGCCCCACGGAGAGCGCATTGCAGTAGTCCAAGCGGGAGATAACTAGAGCATGCACCACTCTGGCGAGACAGTCTGCAGGCAGGTAGAGTCTCAGCCTGTGTACCAGATGGAGCTGGTAGACACCTTACTGTAATTACTATTATTACGGTTATCAGCAGGGAGAAAGCATGCAACTTTCTTTGCAAGCCGCATCATATTATAATTATAATTAACATTATTAATTAAACGTGCATACTATAGGCCTTCATCCAAAAATCTTGGGGCGGTTCACAGCGATAAAAATACAGCGGAACCTCGGTCGTCGAAAGCTTCGGAACCCAAACGCGGACAAACCCGGGAGCAAATGCTTCCGTTTTTGAACGCGCCTCAGTTGCCGAACGACTTCTGAGGCGCGGTTCTCCATCTTTGTCAATGGATTTTGCCGACCGGCCATTGCGCCTCGGTTGCCGGACGTTTCGGAAGTCAAACGGGCCTTCCGGAACGGATTACAGTTCGACAACCGAGGTTTCGCTGTCGACACAAGATAAAAACGCTCTGCCTCCAAACACGGTTCGGGAACTTCAGCTCGGAGCAGAACTCGGCAGCCAGGTCGCTCACCGGGACAAAACAGCTTGACCCTATTGCACCGATCCTGGCCCGACGTCACCGGCTGCCACGAGAGCTGAGCGCAAGGGTAGATCTCCAGTGTGATCCAGGGATCTTTTCCCGGTCCAAGCCCCCTCCCCCCTCCCCAACCCCCCAGTTTCGATAACCTGGGGTGCCTCGTAGGGAACGACGACGCTGTGGCGCTTGGTGTTCGGGTCAGAGAAATACTGGGCCTGCTGGTTCCCTTCCACCCGGATCAGGTGCTCGGCGGGGGCAACGCCTCCTGGAGGACACAGAACCGGATCGGGGCCGGGCGGGGGGAGAGGGAGAAAGAGGGGGAAGAGAAAAGTGGGGACAGCTGCTTCACAAAAAGGACTAAGGATTGTGTGGGGGCAGCACAGGCGCCGTCCCAAACGGGAATGTGTGCAACATGATGATTTCAACGGTGTGGCCTCTGAGCGCATGCAGAGGGCCCACACCACACCAGAGGCTAACCACCCCAAAACAGCCTGCTCCACGTAGCTGGGAGTAAATCTCAACCAGGAGGGTTACCGGAGGGGTGCTAAGAGGCAAGGGGGGTGTCAGGCGAGCGCAGCGGGCCCTAAATCACTGCCCGACTTAGGAAAGGCCGTTTCGCCTGATCAAGCTCACCCCGTTCGTTGATTCTGAACCAATGCGCATTTCATCACTCTTGTTCTGAGATTTATGGTGTTATTCTCATCTCCCTGAGTCCGCTGTCCAAATAACGCTTTTTATAGCGCAGGGCAACTGGCTCTCGAACTTTCCCCCCTGCATTTTCATAATACAGTGGTACCTCTACTTACGAATAACTCTACTTACGAATGTTTCTACTTACGAATGGAGCTCCATCCGCCATCTTGGATGCGGTTTAGATAGGATTTCTTCTACTTACGAATTTTTTCTCCCAATGCATTCCTATGGGATTCGACTTACAATTTTTTTTCTACTTACAAATGTGTGTTTGGAACGCATTAAATTCGTAAGTAGAGGTACCACTGTAAAAATCTGCTCGTGCTCCACCAAATTTGTTTATTGCTAAGAAATACGTCGGAAAATGAAAAGAAACAACTGCTCCGTTTATAGTCAAGAATGCAACTGCTTTATAATTTGATCGTTTATAACCTAATCGCACTTAAACCTAGGTTGCGGTAGCCAAAACTGAATGTCTACTCTAGGCACCTTTTCTTTATCGTGGGGATTATTATTATTAGTAATGCTTTTATTTCTACGCCACTTTATTTTTATTTTAAATTTCTCTTCAGCTAGGCCTTTTTGTTGTTGTTATTTATACTTTTCAAGTTTATACATTTCATTAGTTAAAATCAATTTTAACATTTCAAAACTTGACTTCCTTCCCACTCTTTCTGCGGCTCCTTATTATTATTATTATTAATATTATTTTTACTATATTACATATTTTAATATATTACTTTTAATACCTTCTGCATATCCGAAATTCAGTTAACTTGCTCACCTACTGTTACGCCACTTTATATTTTAAACAACACATCTCAACGCGGCTTACAACCCACTGAAACATCGAATCGAACGATCAAGTAGAAAACAAATCCAAGCTTTGTAGGAAAACATTTCAGATCCTTCTCTAAGGGACATTTTGCTTTCCCCAGGCACCAGCCAGGCACCCAGAGATCTCCCTGTGGTTGCAACCAGACCAGTGACAGTCGCAAATCGCGCTTGCTAATTTCTAGCACTGCCCAAAATGTTCGGGGGCTGGGGGACTGGGTTAAAGCATCTGCCTTGCTTGCAAAACCCCACAGACCCACTGCTCCTGCTGCTAGCCAGGGTAGATGAGCCAAAATTCTGACTCAATAAAAACCACAAGCAGGGTGGATAAAAATCAATTATAAATAAATAAATAAATCAGATTTTTTTTTATTTAAATCGGATTTTTAAAATAAAATGCTTTTGGGGGGATCTTTCTAAAGATAGTTTTCAATTTAAGTTACATTATAGTCCAAAGGCGATTCATCAAGAAATAAGGATTTGTTTAAGTTTTTCATGTGTGCTAAAACTCAGTCTTAAGTGCGGTTTTTTTAAAAAAAAAAAATTGTTTAACCATATCAGTTAACAAACATGGATGCATATGCTATAATGTTACTGTTTAAGTTAAATAAATTATTAAGGAAATGATTATTTTTCTCCTTCCAATAAAGTACAGCAGAAAAGTTGTCCAAGTATAAACAATAATTTCATAAATACCTGAAGTATCTGAAGAAGTGTGCATGCACACGAAAGCTCATACCAAAATAAAAACTTAGTTGGTCTTTAAGGTGCTACTGAAGGAATTTTTAAATTTTGTTTCATAAATACCTGTCTTTGTATTTCTAACAGTATAACCAAATCAGTAATTTTTTTGATATAACTGTAAAAACTACTCTGAAAATCTATTCATTCCAAAAATGAAACCTTCCATCTGGTTGTAAATATTAAGATTATACCCACAAGAATGAGTCTTTCTGAAAAAAGAAAAAAAGAGAGATTTAAATCAAGTCTTACTGACTAGTGATTTAAATCAAGGCAGAGGTAATTGTTTAAAACATGTGTTTGATCTGCAAAGTATTAGTTTAATAATGAATGACTTAATGTTGTTTTAGTTGTGATTTCCTCTTTTCTTTATTCAGATTTAACTGTATCCGTGTATATTTACTTTTTACTTTTTCTCTTTTCTTCTTTTTTGTAACCTTTCTTAATTTCTTTTTCCTTTTTCAAGTTGGTGTTTTGATTTGTATTTATTTGCAAAAAAAATGGGATTTATTTTTTTAAAAAAAATATAAATCAAGTCTTACTGACTAGTCATTTAAATCATGATTTCTTTTTTCCCCTTTCTCTTCTTTTTTTGTAACCTTTCTTAATTTCTTTTTCCTTTTTCAAGTTAGTAAGTTTGGATTTGTATGTATTTGCAATAAAACTGAAAAATTTAAAAATTTAAAATGTATATATATATACAGTATATATAAATCAAGTCTAACTGACTAGTCATTTAAATCGCGATTTGATTTGATGAGATTTAAATCAAACCCACCCTGACCACAAAACATGCATTTGGACGGGGAAGGAAAGAGGAAGGGTGTGCCGGGTTCGAATCCTTTATAGGCAACTCCTCAGGGCCATCACCCCAGTCCTTGTCCCCAGAGATCCGCCCCAGAGACCAGCCCCCTTGCCCCAAAGAGGCAACCCATTCCCTCTGCCGGAGCTTACCGTGGCTGCCCTCGCCAGTGCGCTCATGGTGTGGGCATCGCTTGACCACCTCAGCGATGTGCTCGGACTTCTTGAAGACGGCCGTGGCGCGGACGACGGCCCAGGGAGGGGGTGGCGTGGCCACCTTGATGAGGACAGGGCATGTCTTGCCCATCTGGCAGAAGAGCTTGTTGAGATCCGGTGAGTACTACGTTGGGGCGGAGAGAAAAAGAGAGGGAGAGAAAATATTATAACATGAAAATTATACAATACTAGCTGGGCCCGGCCACGCGTTGCTGTGGCTTAGTCTGTTAATTCTCCTAAGGTCCCAGCGCAGCTTGCAACCACCCAAGCAACTTTAATAAAAAAAAAACAGCTTAAAAGTTATAAAGGATAACTGTGAGATGTCCAAACAACAGGCTCCACTGGCCTCCGAGGGAACCCAGGCGTCCAGCCGCGCCCCCCCCCCCGCAAACCTTGGAGTCAAATCTATATTAATTCTGGAGCTGTAAACCCTACAATTCTCTCCCACCCCCACCATCACGCCAGATCCCCTCTTCTCTCCCCAAATGCCCTAGATCAGGCATGTCCAACAGGTAGATAGTGATCTACTACTGGTAGATCACTGGGAGCCTGCGGTAGATCACTGCCTCTCCCCAAAGAAGCTCAAGAACTTTGGTTCCCCTAAATAAAGTTCAGAAACTTACGACCATAGACCTTTCCTTCCTAAAAAAATTATTTGATCTGAACCCCTAAAAAACAGAGGTGGATCACTGCCAGTTTTTAACTGTGAGTAGATCACAGTCTCTTGGGGGTTGGCCACCCCTGCCCTAGATCTTACAAGCTTGCAGGATAATCCAGCCCCCCCTCACCCCCACAGGAATGTATTAAGCCTGAGCCACCCCCAAAATTTTTTAGCACCCCTCAGAAAATTCACATCCATCCTGTTAGTCAACGCCCCCTCCCCACAAAACCCAGCAGTCTTTTTGCTGGCCCTTTGCTTTACATTCAACTTCCTTTCCTGACACTTTTTTTTGGGGGGGGAGAGATAGTGATCTCGACCACACAGGATTCGCCCCCCCAAAAAAAAAACACACACACCATGATCCTCTTAACATGCTCTTGACAAGGTTCAACTAACCTTTTCTGCCATCACGGCACAAGATCAAGGGATTTAATTTCGGAGACCGAGCAACACTGTCCGTCCATCCGTGTCCCCCCCCCCCAAAAAAATATCCCTCCAGTTCCTCTGAACAGCTGAACACCAGCGAGGCAGGAAACTCAATGAAATGCGCAAGGAGACCAAGACATGTGCAGACTTGCCCTGCGGAGTTGTTGGGGGGTGGGGGCGTGGAGAAAAGGGGTCTGGTCTCAAGGCCAGCCTCCTCAAATATCCGCCTTTAAAAAGCTGTGACTCGGGTAGCAGTCATAACATGCATTCAAAGCGCGTCACTTCCAAAAGCCAGGACTTTTTTCCGCCCAAAGAATTAGAATCATAGAATCATAGAGTTGGAAGAGACCACAAGGGCCATCCAGTTCAACCCCCTGCCAAGCAGGAAACACCATCAAAGCATTCTTGACATATGCCTGTCAAGCCTCTGCTTAAAGACCTCCAAAGAAGGAGACTCCACCACACTCCTTGGCAGCAAATTCCACTGCCAAACAGCTCTCACTGTCAGGAAGTTCTTTCTGATGTTTAGGTGGAATCTTCTTTCTTGAAGTTTGAATCCATTGCTCTGTGTCCGCTTCTCTGGAGCAGCAGAAAACAACCTCCTCCCTCCTCCTTTCATATATTTGAACATGGCTGTCATATCACCCCTTAACCTTCTCTTCTCCAGGCTAAACATACCCAGCTCCCTAAGCCGTTCCTCATAAGGCATCGTTTCCAGGCCTTTGACCATTTTGGTTGCCCTCCTCTGGACACGTTCCAGCTTGTCAGTATCCTTCTTGAACTGTGGTGCCCAGAACTGGACACAGTACTCCAGGTGAGGTCTGACCAGAGCAGAATTATGGGAATTGTAGTTTACTGAAGGTGCTCAGAGGCGACGAAGGCCTTTCTCTCCCCCCCCCCCTGGATCTGTAATTCCCAGAGCAGTTTAACAACCAACTCCCTCTTTTCTGGGAATTGTAGCTCTGTGAGGGGAAGAAGGGAGTCTTAACAAACTATAACTCCCAGAACTCTTTGGTGGGAGGATGCCATGACGGGTTAAAAATGGGGCGGTCTAGTGAAAATGGGGCCGGAGGTATTTCTCGACAAGCCTTCAAAGTGGAATTTTTAAATCTGCACCGTACATTTAAACCCTTTAAACAGGAAAGACTGAGCACCCCTCCCTGCCAAAAAATATCAGGGAAACTGTAGTTTATTAAGGGCGCTACGAGCTGTCTGAATATCCCTATTACAAGAGTTCCCTGGGAAGAGGGAAAGCCAGCCGGATGGGCGGGGTACAAATAATAAATTATTATTATTATTATTATTATTATTATTATTATTATTATTATTAACTACTCTGGGTCTCTCAGCACCTGTAACAAGCTACAGCTCCCAGAATCCTTTGGAGGGAAGCCATGATTGTTTGTCATGTGGTATCCTAGTGCTTAAGGGACCCAGGTGGCGTTGTGGTTAAACCACTGAGCCTAGGGCTTGCTGATCAGAAGGTCGGCGGTTCGAATCCCTGTGACGGGGTGAGCTCCCGTTGCTCGGTCCCAGCTCCTGCCAACCTAGCAGTTCGAAAGCACGTCAAAATGCAAGTAGATAAATAGGAACCGCTACAGCGGGAAGGTAAACGGCGTTTCCATGTGCTGCTCTGGTTTGCCAGAAGCGGCTTTGTCATGCTGGCCACATGACCTGGACGCTATACGCCGGCTCCCTCGGCCAATAATGCGAGATGAGCGCGCAACCCCAGAGTCGGTCACGACTGGACCTAATGGTCAGGGGTCCCTTTACCTTTACCTTATCTTAGTGCTTAAAACGCATGGCACCAAGGCGGCCTAAATCCTTCAGCTGGGTGCCCCCCCCCCCCGAGCTGCTTTGAACTACAACTCCCACCGGTCCCCGGGCGGCATGGCAGGAGTCAAGGACGGGCGCCATCAGACATTTTGGGAAGGAGAGAGCAAGCTTTCTCCGTAGGCCAGGCTTCTGTTTGGGAACCCCTAGATTGGCGCCAAGAGATAAGACTTTGAAAAGCTGGTATCACTGGAGCCAAGTCCAGCTCTTCCTGCCTTGCAAGGGGGTTGGAAAACACAACCGGCTCTATAATTCTACGATTCTATTAATCGATTAAACTAATTGAGAATTAATTGTAGAGTTAGTTAATTTTGTAAGCCATGAGGCAGGAGGGGTGGAAGTTGATAGGCTCTTACAGAGCCAGGGCGGTAAAGTAGATAATGATGATGTGAATGTACGTTATTAAATGGAAAATAAATAAAAATTATATAACACTTCACCCTAAACCAGGCATCCCCAAACTGCGGCCCTCCGGATGTTTTGGCCTACAACTCCCATGATCCCTAGCTAACAGGATCAGTGGTTGGGGAAGATGGGAATTGTAGTCCAAAACATCTTGAGGGCCGAAGTTTGGGGATGCCTGCCCTAAACATAACAAAGGGGGTATGCATCGATTCATTAAACTGGTTTATTTAAAAAAAAAAAGTCACTCTAAACATAAAAAAGGAGATGTGCATTGATTCATGAAACTGATTTATTAAAAAAAAAGAGAGTAGAATTGGAAGGGACCCGAGGGTCATCTAGTCCAACCCCTTGCAGACACAGGAATCTTTTGCCCAATGTGGGACTCGAACCCACAGCCCTGCGATGAAGACTTTCATGCGAGTTTTAACGGGGTTTTTGAACAGGTGTGCCATTCATTGTTAATGCTTTGAATTTAACTGTGCTGTTATTTTCTTCCTTTGTGGGTCCTGCAAGCCACTATTCAGAATCGTGCTTTTAGGGAGCGCTGGGGGTGAATTTATGGCACCAAGGAGGACCACCCTTGTTCGAAATCCCCCAGGCACCAGGTCCAGTTGCGGCCCCGTGGAGATCTCTGGGTGCCAGGTTGGGAGCAGAATAACTTATTTATTGCATTTATGGCCCACTTTATTCTCCAAGTAGCGCATGGTTCACCCCTGCCCCAGTTAATCCCCACAACGACCCTCCGAGGGAGGTGAAGTTGCGACTGACTCCAAGGTCACCCAGTGGAGATTTGAACCCTGATCTCCCAGGTCCCAGACCGACACTCTAACCACTACACCCCACTGCCTTCCTAAGAGTCCTTCTGCTATGGGGAAGCTGTATCAATTAACTAGGTAAATAAATTTGGGGAAAGCAAAATGCCACTTAGAGATGGATCTGGATTATTTTCCTTGACGCTTGCAATTGGTTTATTCGGGATGGTTTCATATGATGTTTCCTTTAGAATAATAATAATAATAATAATAATAATAATAATAGGAATTTGTTACTTATACCCAAGCCCATCTGCCCGGGCCTCCCCAGCGACTCCCAACAGGATATTAAAAACACGATAAAACATCAGACATTAAAAACTGCTGTGGTTCTATTTATAATGTTTTACAGTCCAATGTTTGACTATTAATATGTGTGCTTTTTACAGAATCCCCAAGTTTTTGGGTGGAGTTCTTATTCGGAAGCTGGCGCCCTCCAGCTGTTTTGGACTACAACTCCCATCGACGCTGTGGCCCGGCCTCCGCAAAGGCATTGTGATTGTGGAAGAGGACCCTGAGCCCCCATCCAAACAATGACTATCACCAGCCCAGGTAAGAAATAAATGTTATCACCCCAAATAATTTGTTCATAAACTGAAGCGAACTTTCCCATTGAAAGTAATGGAAAGTGGATTAATCTGTTCCAGACGGTTCGCGGAGTACTCAACCTGAAGCGTACTTAACCCGAAGCATGGGTGTAATTGGTTCCGGAAGTCTGTTCATAAACTGAAGCGTTCATAAACTGAAACATGGGTGTAATTGGTTCCGGAAGTCTGTTCATAAACTGAAGCGTTCATAAACTGAAGCGAACTTTCCCATTGAAAGTAATGGAAAGTGAATTAATCCGTTCCAGGTGGGTCTGCGGCGTTCGTAAACTGAAAATCTGTAAACCGAGGTGTTCATAAACCGAGGTTCCACTGTACATTGATTATTGCCTTCATTTTATGGATCAATGGCCTCATTAGACAGTAAAATTCGTGTTAAATTGCTGTTTTAGGGGGTGTTTTTCACTGTCTGGAACGGATTAATCCATTTCCATGGGAAAGTTCGCTTCACGTTAAGTACGCTTCAGTTTTAAGATAGACTTCCGGAGCCAATTGTGGTTGTAAACCGAGGTACCACTGTAGCTGTTTATTTCCTTGACATCTGGTGGGAGGGCGTTCCACAGGGAGGGCGCCACCACCGAGAAGGCCCTCTGCCTTAGATATAGAAACGGCATTAATAGGAATAATAAAAACAATTCATTGAAAAAAATAAAATTAAGACGTCTAGACATTCTCTACTGGCAACCATAACCTGTTTAACGCGCCATTTCGCAATTAGCTTATTTATGCGAGTTTCTGACATGCAACCTTTCCAAAAACCAACCTTTGCCAATGCCCCTCCACGGGCGAAGCTCCCCCCCCAAAAAAAACAACAAGGGCAGGTGTATCGCAATGCCGGATTTACGTATAAGCTAAACAAGCTATAGCTTAGGGGGGCCCCAAAAAAGTTTTTAAAAGGAAAAACAACAACTGGATGTACATTTCCAAAATATAAGATAAAAAACAAATAAAATAAAATCTACATAGAGCAACAGTGTTTTGTGTTGTGTGGGCTTCTATGATGTAAGAAATGGCCCCCGCCTGCTAGCCTGCTCCCTAAAATATCACGGGTTTGCTCATTTCTATATATAGGGTTGACTACATTCTGCTATTTATAATTATTAGTAGACTAGTCTCATTCAGCCCGTTAAGAAAACAAGCGCTAGAGGTGCGATGGGGGCGCGGCCTTCCCTCCCTTTCTGCGCTCGGCCGCGGAGCGCGCCGGGAACGCAATTAAACAAAGCGCTCTCCCGTCGTGTCCCGCGGCCGAGCGCAGAGAGGGAGGGAAGGCCGCGGCCCCGCCGCTCCTCCCACGGGGCCAGGTAGGGTTGTCAGGAGGAGGTGGACCAAGATGGCGGCATTGGGCTCCAGGGCCGCGGCCCCGGAGCCCGATGCCGCCATCTTGGTCCACCGCCGCGGGGAAACGGGAGGCAGAGGGTTGAGGGGGGGAGAGAGCGCGCGTGTGTGTACGTCCCGCCTCTTCGTCCAGTCCCTGTGTCCGTGGGGCACATGTGCATTAGCGCAAACCCAGGGACACAGGGAATACTGGACGCGGAGACACTTGCACTTTATTATATAGGATAGTTTGCACCATATATTTACACCTATTATTATTTCATGTTATACTTATAGCAAGTTTCCCCGAGACTAGGTTATGAGTCTTTGTAAACTGTGTCTCTAAAGGAATTTTTTGTTATTGTCAAATGCCAATGTGTTTGCATTATGAAGTTAGCTTTGAAGAAAAAGAATCATTTAAAGTTAGAGCTTAATAATTATTTCACTATTAGCAAGCATACGACTTCTTAATTGCATTTCACTATTAACATACTTCTAAATTGTATTTCAGTTCGACAGTGACTTTGATAAAAATACATATTTTCTTACGTCCAAATGGCTTTAGATACCTGTTAGGTCCATCAAGGGCCATACAGCATATATTCCAAGACAAAAAACAGCGACAAACTGTTCTTGACAAAGGACAGCTGGACATAGAAAGGGCCCCATTACCTTCAGGAGCTGAGGGCCACATCAAACCTAAATCTGGACCCGAATGCACCCCAACTCATTTTTTTTAAAAAAAGAATAGATTCCCCCCCCATTCCCACCCCCTGCCCAGCTTCGTACGGTGCAGGTGACGGATTTGGCGGTCGACGACGGCTCAAACTCCAGCTTGAACCCGTGCTTGCCAGGGTAGTCTTCCGTGGACGGAACGGAGGAGGTGGTGGAGGGGATTGTGGCATCGCTGCTCGATTCGCCCGCCTGGGGGGCACTGTCCTCCTGTGGGAAAGGTAGGTCAAAGGACTCCAGGGGCTCATTATGAAGTTCCTCCTGGAAAGGGGGGGGGAGAGAGAGAAAGAAATTAAAAAGAGAATTACAGGGTTCCAAGTTGAATGGACCTGAGCGAGCCACAGCAATGTGGTCTGAGCAGGACAAGCGTCCAAACCTCCTCGTCGTTGTCATAATCATCATCAAATTATTATTATTATTATTATTATTATTATTATTATTATTATTATTATTATTATACCCTGGTTCTCAAACCTTGGTTCTCAAACTTAATCCGTTCCAAAACCAAAGCGTTCCAAAACCAAGGCAAACTTTCCCATAGAAAGCAACGCAAAACGGATTAATCCCTTCCAGACTTTTAAAAACAACCTTTTTACAGTGGAACCTCGGTTTATGAACACCTCGGTTTATGAATTTTCAGTTTATGAACGCCGCGGACCCATCTGGAATGGATTAATTCACTTTCCATTACTTTCAATGGGAAAGTTCGCTTCAGTTTATGAACGCTTCAGTTTATGAACAGACTTCCGGAACCAATTACACCCATGCTTCAGTTTATGAATGCTTCAGGTTAAGTCCTCCGCGGACCCGTCTGGAACGGATTAATCCACTTTCCATTACTTTCAATGGGAAAGTTCGCTTCAGTTTATGAACGCTTCAGTTTAAGTACTCCGCGGACTGTCTGGAACAGATTAATCCACTTTCCATTACTTTCAATGGGAAAGTTCGCTTCAGTTTATGAACACTTCAGTTTATGAACAGACTTCCGGAAGTCATTTGCCATGAATTTTACTCTCTAACGAGAGCGTTGATCCACAAAATGAAAGCAATAAACAATGTACTGCAGTCACACAATCAATCAATCAATCAATCAATCAGTAGCTGAACGAGGTTCCACGCAGTCACAAAAAAGAGCCACAAAAACAAAAGCACAAAATAAATAGCAAAAACAGACAGACCGCAGAAGAACACTCAAAACGGAAGTGTGGCACTCAAAACGAAGCACGTTCAGCTTCTGAAAAAAGCTCGCAAACCGGAACACTTACTTCCGGGTTCTGCAGTGTTTGGGTTCCAAGTTGTTTGAGCAGGCTTCCTCAACCTCGGCCCTCCAGATGTTTTGGGACTACAACTCTCATCATCCCTAGCTAACAGGACCAGTGGTCAGGGATGATGGGAATTGTAGTCTCAAAACATCTGGAGGGCCGAGGTTGAGGAAGCCTGTGTTTGAGGATCAAGGCATTTGAGAACCAAGGTACCATTGTATTATTATTTTTATTATTAAAGCATTGCAGGAGCTTTGCATTCATTGCCCCTCTCATTCTCAAAAGATCCCTATGTCATTTGCTAACAGACATTTCTCGTCATAAAGCCCCACAGCCGGCTGGCAAAAAAGAATGAAACCACAAAATGCTCAGTAACAAAAGGGTTTAAAAGGAATTATTTCAAACGCCCAAAAAATGAATTAAAACCAACGATGAGCTAAAAGCCGGATAAAAACACCGGTCAACATCTCTGATGTTGTCTGTATCAGAAAAATAGACAGTGATATCACATGCGCCGAATAATACAAATTATGCAGGCGATTTTGTTGAAATGTGGCGTCCTTTCGTAAAATAATTTACTGATGACCCTGAAGAATGGCAACTACCGAAAAACTTTGGCAAACTTAACTAGACTGAGCCATCCTGGAAGGGGGAGAAGTTGGGATTTTGTTTTTGTAATTTTTTTTCTTTTCTGTAATTGTTATATATACTGGAAATTAATAATTTTAAAAAACCTGTTATTCTTAAAATTATGCATATGTGCGAAGGCATGTCTTTTAAAATAAATAAATAAAGGGAGGGTGGATTTAGCAGACGCCAGAAATAGCACAATGAAGGCACCTGCCTGGCGTCAACAGGCAGGGAGTTCCAAAGCCCCTTTGCTGCCATAATGAAAGAGCTTTCTTATTAGATCAGGGTGGATAAAAATCAATAATTTTTTTATCAAAAAAATAAGATTTTTTTTATTTAAAAAAATCTATTTTTTTAAATTTAAATTGGATTTTAAAAATGAAAGCTTTTGGAGGAATTTTTTTCTAAAGATAGTTTTCTGTTTAAGCTCCATTATCGTCCAAAGACTATTCATCAGGAAATAAGGATTTGTTTTAAGTTTTTCATCTGTGCTAAAACTCAGTCTAAGTTTTTTTCTTTAAAAAACCTGTTTAACCACAGTTGACAAACATGGATACATACAGTGGAACCTTGGTTTACGACTACCTCGGTTTACGAAAACCTCCGCTTACGAACGCCGCAGACCCAGAAGTGTTTACATCCGGGTTCCGCGGCGTCGGATGCGCAGACGCGATTTGCGCAGCTTGCGCAGAAGCGCTCTATTGGTGCTTTGTGCATGCGCAGAAGCGTGCCTTCGCCTCGGCGAGGGAACGCCACCGCGGAACGGATTGCGTTCGCAAACCAAGGTACCACTGTATGCTATAAAGTTATTGTTTTAGTTAAATAGTTTAAATTGTTATTAAGGAAACTATTATTTTTCCCCTTCCTATAAAGTACACCAGAAAAGTTGTCCAAATATAAACTGTTAACTTATTAAACTTCAAAATAATGACATAATTATCTGTCTATGTATTTCTAATAGTATAACCCAGCGGTGTGGTTAAACCCAGGTGGTTAAACCAGGACCCAGGTAGCGCTGTGGTTAAACCACTGAGCCTAGGGCTTGCTGATCAGAAGGTCGGCGGTTCGAATCCCTGTGACGGGGTGAGCTCCCGTTGCTCGGTCCCAGCTCCTGCCCACCTAGCAGTTCGAAAGCACGTCAAAATGCAAGTAGATAAATAGGAACCGCTACAGCGGGAAGGTAAACGGCGTTTCCATGTGCTGCTCTGGTTCGCCACAAGCGGCTTTGTCATGCTGGCCACATGACCTGGAAGCTGTACGCCGGCTCCCTTGGCCAACAACGCGAGATGAGCGCCGCAACCCCAGAGTCGGTCACGACTGGACCTAATGGTCAGGGGTCCCTTTACCTTTTTAACCCAGCGGTAGGCAACCTAAGGCCTGGAGGTCAGATCCAGGGTGAACAAATGGTGGGGGAAATTGAGTAGCATTTTAATTTTAGAATACCTAACTGCGAAGACGCGTAAAATGAAAGCGTTTCAGGTCAATGAGAAAGAGGCGGATTGGTTTGAAAAGATATTGAATTATTTGGGTAGGTTTGAACAATTTCAATTAAAATGTTAAAAGTTAAATAAACCTTGTGGAGCTTAATATTCTGTACTCTGAAATTTTATTCCTTCCAAAAATGAAGCCTTCATCTGGTTGTAAATATTAAGATTACACCAGCAAGAATGAATCATTCTGTAAACAAAATGATTAAACAAAGTCTTTACTGACTAGTGATTTAAATCGATTTGATTTAAATCAAATCCACCCTGCATTAGATCAAACCGTTCAAGGGTGCCCCCCCCTTGCAAATGCACTGCAGTTAATTACAACTGGGGTGTTATGCTATGATGTTTTCCTGTTCATCCCAGGACTCCTGGGTCCTCCTTCTCACCCAACAGTGACGGTGGCGCGACCACAATAGAAACTCCTGCATTGCAGGGGGCCGGTCTGGATGACCCTCAGGGGTCCCTTTCCAACTCTACAATTCTACAAATTCCACTTACCTCAAAAAATTCGCTGGGCGGCATGTCACGCCATATCTCGTTGAATGCCGGGTCGGCGTTCAATGCTTCATCAAACAATTGCTCCATCTCAAAAGCCGGGAGCAGGAGAAGCAGACAGATGTTGCTTGAAAATAAGATACAGATTTGTTAGATCTCAATCCCTCTATTTCCTTAATTCAGCCTTCTCCAGTCCGATGCCTTTCCAGACGTTTCGGACTACAACTCCCATCATCCTCTGCTGTGGATGATGGGAGTTGTAGTCTAAAACATCTGGAAAGGGGACCGGATTGAGGGAGGAGGACTTCGTTTCAAAACAAGTACAGTAATCTGTTAAACATAGTTCTCTTTCTCCCAGACACCAAAACAAAACCATCAAGGGTTAAGATTATACCAGCAAGAATTACTGGTAGTCTTTCTGGGAGGAAAAAAAGATTTAAATCAAGTCTTAGTGACTAGGGATTTAAATCATGATTTAAATCGATTTGATTTAAATCAGATCCACCTGGGATGCAGCCTACAATCGCATTGGCTCTTTTTGCTGCTGCATCCCACTGCTGGGCTCATGACTAGTAATAATAATAATAATAATAATAATAATTTATTATTTATACCCGCCCATCTGGCTGGGTTTCCCCAGCCACTCTGGGTGGCTTCCAACCGAATATTAAAAACAGTACAGCATCAAACATTAAAAACTTCCCTAAACAGGGCCGCCTTCAACTGTCTTCTGAAAGTAGAATAGTTACTTATTGCCTTGACATCTGCTGGGAGGGTGTTCCACAGGGCGGGTGCCACTACTGAGAAGGCCCTCTGTCTGGTTCCCTGTAACTTGGCTTCTCGCAGGAAGGGAACCGCCAGAAGGCCCTCGGTGCTGGACCTCAGTGTCCGGGCTGAATGGTGGGGGTGGAGACGCTCCTTCAGGTATACAGGACCGAGGCCGTTTAAGGCTTTAAAGGTCAGCACCAACACTTTGAATTGTGCTCGGAAACATACTGGGAGCCAATGTAGGTCTTTCAAGACCGGTGTTATGTGGTCTTGCTGGCCGCTCCCAGTCACCAGTCTAGCTGCCGCATTCTGGATTAATTGCAGTTTCCATGTCACCTTCAAAGGTAGCCCCACGTAGAGCGCATTGCAGTAGTACAAGCGGGAGATAACCAGAGCATGCACCACTCTGGCGAGACAGTCTGCGGGCAGGTAGGGTCTCATCCTGCGTACCAGATGGAGCTGGTAGACAGCCGCCCTGGACACAGAATTAACCTGAGCCTCCATGCACAGCTGTGAGTCCAAAATGACTTTCAGGCTGCGCACCTGGTCCTTCAGGGGCACAGTTACCCCATTCAAGACCAGGGAATCCTCCACACCCGCCCGCCTCCTGTCCCCCCAAAACAGTACTTCTGTCTTGTCAGGATTCAACTTAATCCACAGTGGTTCCTTGGTTCTCAAACGCCTTGGTACTCAAACAACTTGGAACCCAAACACTGCCAACCCGGAAGTAAGTGTTCTTGTTTGCGAACTTTTTTCAGAAGCCAAACGTGCTTCAGTGTTACACTGAAGTCTGTCTGTTTTAACTACCGTATTTATTTTTTGCTTCTGTTTCTGTGACTCTATTTTGTTCTGTTTTTGTGACTGTGTGGAGCCCAGTTCAGCTACTGATTGATTGACTGTGTGACAGTTGCTTTCATTTATTGCTTTCATTTCATTTATTGCTTTCATTTTATGCATCAACGCTCTCGTTACAGAGTAAAATTCATGGTAAATGGCTTTTTGAAGGGTTGTTTTTAAAAGTCTGGAAGGGATTAATCTGTTTTGCATTACTTTCTATGGGAAAATGTGCCTTGGTTTTGGAACGCTTTGGAACGGACCTCCAGAACGGATTAAGTTTGAGAACCAAGGTACCGCTTGTACTAAGACCCATCATTTCTCATTGGATGGGGAAGATGGCAAAGGCAGGAAAGCTTACGGCCCTTTTCAGTTGCCCAAGGACCCCAAACAGGTGTCAAGCGGCCAAGGAAGAGACCCTTGTGCCCTTATGGATTCTCCCAGAATCTTAAATATCCCGAAATCCTCAGGCTCTAAGCTGAACTCTCTTGGCACAGCACTAAGCTTTACCAACTAATACTGACCACAGGAAACAGACTTAACTCAATTATCTGATCATGAGAGCAGCAACTCGTGGGCACCACGTAATAATATGTCTTTCCCATATCCCCACAAAGCACGCTGGCTTAAAATGTGGAGTATTTAGGGAGGAAGCGGCTTCTCAGCTTATGCTAAGGCATTCTTCTATACCTGATGCTAATCTCGTGAAAATATTTATTCAGGACGGAACATGCCACCGGTCCCGAGTGTGGTTGTTTTTTCTTCTTCTCCCCGCCTCCTCATCTATTCACTTTTCTCTGCTTTTAGAATCATAGAATCATAGAGTTGGAAGAGACCACAAGGGCCATCCAGTCCAACCCCCTGCCGAGCAGGAAACACCATCAAAGCATTCTTGACATATGCCTGTCAAGCCTCTGCTTAAAGACCTCCAAAAAAGGAGACTCCAACACACTCCTTGGTAGCAAATTCCACTGCCGAACAGCTCTTACTGTCAGGAAGTTCTTCCTAATGTTTAGGTGGAATCTTCTTTCTTGTAGCTTGAATCCATTGCTCCGTGTCCGCTTCTCTGGAGCAGCAGAAAACAACCTTTCTCCCTCCTCTATATGACATCCTTTTATATATTTGAACATGGCTATCATATCACCCCTTAACCTTCTCTTCTCCAGGCTAAACATACCCAGCTCCCTAAGCCGTTCCCCTTAAGGCATCGTTTCTAGGCCTTTGACCATTTTGGTTGCCCTCTTCTGGACACGTTCCAGCTTGTCAGTATCCTTCTTGAACTGTGGTGCCCAGAACTGGACACAGTACTCCAGGTGAGGTCTGACCAGAGCAGAATACAGTGGTACTATTACTTCCCTTGATCTAGATGCTATACTCCTATTGATGCAGCCCAGAATTGCATTGGCTTTTTTAGCTGCTGCATCACACTGCTGACTCATGTCAAGTTTGTGGTCTACCAGGACTCCTAGATCCTTTTCACATGTACTGCTCTCAAGCCAGGTGTCACCCATCCTGTATTTGTGCCTTTCATTTTTTTGCCCAAGTGTAGTACTTTACATTTCTCCTTGTTAAAATTCATCTTGTTTGCTTTTACTAAAATAAAAAATGCAATCAAAGTATGCACTTTGTTATAAGAAAAATACCGCTCCCATTCCCTTACACTCCTTTTCCCATCTCCTTTGTTGCCTTGCTTGGGGCCAACAGGGGGGGAGGGAATATGAAATCCAAATTTCCCGCAGCTCTGCATTTGAAACCAGAAGCCCCACCAGTTACATCAGGCATGTCCCAAGTCCATTTCGGGGGTCTAATCCGGCCTGCCAGTCAGTTTAATCCGGACCCTGTGGCAGTTTATTTCCTGGGGTAAAATCCTTAATAAAAAAAAGCTCAACAACTTCAACCCTAAAAAAAAGCTCAACAACTTTGGGGTAAAATCCTTAATTTTTTAAAAAAGGCTCTACTTCATTCAACCCTAAAAAAAGGTTAACAACTTTGGTCGGCCCTCACGCCCCTTCGCTTCATCAAATCTGGCCCTCTTTGAAAAAAGGTCGGACACCACTGACTTAAATGCATTTCGGGTTTAAAAATTGTTTAAAAATCAATTTATTCATTAGGAAGAGGATACTGTATAAATTTTAATAATAACAATTGTAATGATAAATTAAATAAAACTGATTCTTTTTTGTGTGTACACAAACAAATAACCCTAAGCAAGCAATCAGTGTAGGGGGGAAAAAAACAGATAAAAGGAAGGCCTAAACTCTCCTTCCCCAGCCAGAAACGTTCTTAGTACGTTTCTTTGCGGCCTCCTCCAGGCAGGAAAAGGTTTTTTTGCCCGGGCCATACCATTCCTTACGGCGGGGGGGGTGTATAATGAGAAAGCTCGGCAACTACGCTTCGCTCCCTATCGTGTCTCCACACACAATCTTTTCTGCACTGCTGTATGACTTTACGCAGGGAGCTCGAGTTATCAGAAGAGCAAAAAGCGCCGCACACAAATGCATAAGGCGCCTAGCAGTTCCCCATCACCCCTCCTTGCATCGTTATGGTCCCTTCTGACACCAGGCGTGATGCCAGAGCGGACTGTACCATGTACAGTACTGTATCGGGTTTCCGGACCGGGGAGGCGGGGGAGGGGGGAGAAGAGGAGATGGTAAATCTAGAACAAGGGTTTAATTCTATTAATTAAACATTTAGGAGGGATTCGTTCCCACGGTGGGGTTTGTTTGTTTTTTCCCGCCTGCCTGTTGAACAAGGAAATCAATGATTGGGGCTAGTGCTGGGTTTATGTACAAAAGCAAGGAAAAGCTGCAGTTTAGGGCCCAAAAAGATCCACTAAGTTTTGCATACCTGGTAAAATAACAATAAAGGATAGCACGCTCTAAAGCAGACGTTAAAAGTTTTCTCACTTGCTAAGTGGGAAACCGTCCAGTAGTTTCACTCAAATGACTTTCATATGCAAATAAATTTACTGCACGGAGTATGTTTGTAGCAGCATCTTCCCCTCGCAGTAAACTTATTTGCATATGAAATACCTCCGACACGGGGCACACCGATAAATCAAGAATATTGCGGGGGGGGGGTTGGCAGATTATTTTTGGGGGGGAGAGACATACATATTACGTCGGTTCCATTTACCCTCTCTCAAACGCATATACACAAAAGCAGTCTTCCTCAACATCTGGCGCCCTCCAGATTTTTATTTTTTATTGCATTCCAAAGCAGCTGGACGGCACCAGCGTCTTTCTCTTTTCAGGAGGGTGGAGCGGTCGAAAACTCCGAGATGGAAACATTTTTTTAAGCAGGAAACTTCCGAGCATCTTTGCTCTCTTCCCTGCAATCTTTGCACACTTCAATGGAAAATTGCATTGGGGGCGGGGCGTCAGGCATCTGCAAGGATCGGGATCGCCCCCCCCCGCAAAAAAAGTACAGTAACATTTTTTCCCCACCCAGAAAGATCTAGAAACGCTGCCTCTCCGCACCGTTTACCTGGGAGTAAACACCACTGAACACAATGGATCTACCTTCCACGGAAGCACAATGGCTCTTGGCAAAATCTTTATTTAAAACTTGCAAGTTGCAATTCCGTTTTTGTTTTGCATTCACGCGTAGGATTCAGAGCGGCTTACTTCCCGAGTAAACGCCTGCTGGGATCGGGCCGCGAGCTACTTTTCATCTCCGAGGGGCGCACAAGAACGGGGGAGCGGGGGGGGGGTGGAAGAGAAGGAAAGCCCCGTTTTTCCAATCCTCTTTGGGGGCAAAGTGGGGTGGGGAGAAGTTCGGGAAGCGCCTCTCCTTTCTCCCCCCCCCCGCCGTGCTAAGTGAAAGTTCCTCACCAAAGCGAGGCCTCCTCCTCGTCCCACGGGGAAATCCCGGGGTTGGCCGCGCCAACGTTCCACGGGATGGAACCCCGCGGCCGCCAACGTTCCACGGGATGGAACGCCGCGGCCGCCAACGTTCTGCCCTCCGAACCCTGGCGCTGGCAACGTTCTACGCCCCGCTCCTTTTTCAACGGGGCTTATCGATGGGACGGAAGCGGCGCATGGGCCGGTGACTCATCCCCGCCAGAAACAAAATAAACAATTCCGCATAACCCGCGAGCGCCCACCACGGCCTGGCCTTTGCCCAGGTGGGCAGGAACTCGGTTTTCTACCCTCCCCAAAATAAAATAAAATAAAATAATAAAAGGAGGGCAAAGGCTGTGTAAATCTCTTTACCTGCTCCAGGTAGCGGACCCTCCAGCAGCAGCCCCGAGCCCTCCGCCCGACTGAACTGAAAGCGGCGGCAAAATCGGATGGGATAAGGGGAGGCGTGGAAATGGCCATGCTGCGGGGATTCCCCCTGTTTGGTTCTCGCGGGCGAGCTCGTTCTCGCGAGGGGAAGCCGCGGGCGCCATCTTGAGGAAGGGCACCGGGGTTGGGGAGGGGCTTAGGCTTTGCTGCTGCTGTCCGCCGCCAGAGTCTGTTACTGTGTCTCTCTGAACACGCTTACCGCGCTTTGTGTTGAAAATAAAAGTTTCAGACACAAGAATGCCCACCCGCCCCCACATCCCCCAGGAAATCCACACGGAGGGAGTCCACATCCCTCTTAACCCCTGGTATTTAGAGATACACTGCCTGTAGCTATGGAGGATCCATTCCTGTAGCTCAGGCATTCCCAGACTCGGCCCTCTAGATCAGGGGTCAGCAAACTTTTTCAGCAGGGGGCCGGTCCACTGGCCCTCAGACCTCGTGGGGGGGCCAGACTATATTTTGAGGGGGAAATGAACGAATTCCCATGCCCCACAAATAACCCAGAGATGTGGTTTAAATAAAAAGCACACCTTCTGCTCATGTAAAAACATGCTGATTCCCGGACTGTCCGCGGGCCGACATGACCCCGGGGGTGGGGGTGCTGGGCCGAAATTCCCCTCTTTGTTAATAAAACTGTTTTTCCTTAGAGACCAACTAAGTTTGTCATTGCTATGAGCTTTCGTGTGCATGCACACTAAAGCTCACACCAATGACAAACTTAGTTGGTCTCTAAGGTGCTACTGAATTTTTTCTGACTACGCCAGACCAACACGGCTACCTACCTGTAACTAGAACTGTTTTTCCTGTGATTTATGTTTATTTGGTGAGCTGTTGTAGACCCCCTAGGTGGCGCTGTAGTGTTTGGCAGTTTTGACAGTTCCGGAAGAGGAGGGGTTAAAGGTTTTACCATGGTGGCACAAAAGTAAAACAGAATTCAACATTTTGTGGTAAAGACACTAAAGTAATACAAAGCCATTTGTTACATTTCATAAACACATTCATTAAAATAAGTACTGTATACAGATACATTCTTATACAATGATAAAGGGAAATATACGCTTTTAAACGAAAGATACATTTCAAGTATAAAGGAGTAAAAGATACATTTTTCAACAAAAAATACATTCTGATTCCAAGAAGAAAATACACACTTCTAGAGCTACTTCAAGATGAAAATACATTGGAGAGGCCTAAGGGATGTATTCGAATATAAGGAGGAAAATATATCCATTCAGAGGAGCATAAACAATACAAAAGCACATTCCTAATGCATTTACTTCAAGGGAGTAGTTTTGGTGCTTTGGGACCAAATGATTTCCAAGTCCTTAATAATTAAAGAAAGCTGGCATTGAAATGGTGCAAATCAATGAAGTCTCTAATTTTATGTTAATTTTTAAGTATTTCCAAGCTTTCCAGAGCCCTTTAAATGACCTGGCTCTGGCTTGCTACAATCTAGTTTCGATCTTGTTGTTTAGTCGTTTAGTCGTGTCTGACTCTTTCTGACCCCATGAACCAGAGCACGCCAGGCACTCCTGTCTTCCACTGCCTCCCACAGTTTGGTCAGACTCATGTTGGTAGCTTCGAGGACACTGTCCAACCGTCTCGGCCTCCTTGTGCCCTCAATCTTTCCCAACATCAGGGTCCTTTCCAGGGAGTCTTCTCTTCTCATAAGGTGGCCAAAGTATTGGAGCCTCAGCTTCACGATCTGTCCTTCCAGTGAGCACTCAGGGCTGATTTCCTTCAGAATGGTTACAGGTAGGTAGCCGTGTTGGTCTGGATCGAAGTAAAATAAAAAAATTCCTTCAGTAGCACCTTAAAGACCAACTAAGTTTTTATTTTGGTATGAGCTTTCGTGTGCATGCACACTTCTTCAGATACAGTGAAATGGAAGTTTCCAGGCACTTATGTAGAGAAGGGGTGGGGAGGGGTGGGGATGGGGAGGGGGGATCACTCAGAAGGGTGGTGGAAATGGGTGATTGACTGACTGATAGCTGTTGATGACCGCAAACGACTGCAAATGGTTTTGCATGAAAAAGCAAGGGTTGAGATGGCTGAAGATCGCTTATCATGTATAATGAGATAAGAACCCGATATCTCTGTTCAAACCAGGTCCCTCCATGGTTTTGAGCTTGGTGATAAGTTGCAATTCAGCAACTTCTCTTTCCAGTCTATTTCTGAAATTCTTTTGTAGTAAGACTATCTCAGGACTATTTAATTGCTCATCCTCTAACATTGTGTATGCCATCAAATGCCAACAGTGCCCTTCAGCTCTCTATATTGGACAAACAGGCCAAACCCTACGCCAAAGGATAAATGGACATAAATCTGACATCAGGAACCAGAAGACAGAAAAACCAGTAGGAGAACACTTCAATCTCCCAGGACATTCTATACAAGATCTCAAAGTAGCTGTCTTACTACAAAAGAATTTCAGAAATAGACTGGAAAGAGAAGTTGCTGAATTGCAACTTATCACCAAGCTCAAAACCATGGAGGGACCTGGTTTGAACAGAGATATCGGGTTCTTATCTCATTATACATGATAAGCGATCTTCAGCCATCTCAACCCTTGCTTTTTCATGCAAAACCATTTGCAGTCGTTTGCGGTCATCAACAGCTATCAGTCAGTCAATCACCCATTTCCACCACCCTTCTGAGTGATCCCCCCTCCCCATCCCCACCCCTCCCCACCCCTTCTCTACATAAGTGCCTGGAAACTTCCATTTCACTGTATCTGAAGAAGTGTGCATGCACACGAAAGCTCATACCAAAATAAAAACTTAGTTGGTCTTTAAGGTGCTACTGAAGGAATTTTTTTATTTTCCTTCAGAATGGATAGGTTTGATCTTCTTGAAGTCCATGGGACTCTCAAGAGTCTCCTCCAGCACCAGAATTCAAAAGTATCAATTCTTCGGCGACCAGCCTTCTTGATGGTCCAGCTCTCACTTCCATACATCACTACTGGGAAAACCATAGCTTGAACTATACGGACCTTTGTCGGCAAGGTGATATCTCTGCTTTTTAAGATGCTGTCTAGGTTTGTCATTGCTTTTCTCCCAAGAAGCAGGCGTCTTTTAATTTCGTGACTGCTGTCACCATCTGCAGTGATCAAGGAGCCCAAGAAAGTAAAATCTCTCACTGCCTCCATTTCTTCCCCTTCTATTTGCCAGGAGGTGACGGGACCAGTGGCCATGATCTTAGTTTTTTTGATGTTGAGCTTCAGACCATATTTTGCGCTCTCCTCTTTTGCATTCATTAAAAGGTTCTTTAATTCCTCCTCACTTTCTGCCATCAAGGTTGTGTCATCAGCATATCTGAGGCTGTTGATATTTCTTCCGGCAATCTTAATTCTGGCTTGGGATTCATCCTTCATCCAGTCCAGCCTTTCGCATGATGAATTCTGCATATAAGTTAAACAAGCAGGGGGACAATATACAGCCTTGTCGTACTCCTTTCCCAATTTTGGGAGTCCCACGTTGGGCAAAAGTTTCTTGCATTGTAGGGGGTTGGACTAGATGGCCCTGGGGGTCCCTTGCAACTCGGCATGTCTATGTCACTGGATCGTCTTACACTCTTAAGTATCCCACTAATTACAATTTGCAGAACTACAGCTCCCAGCACCCTTAGCAAACTAAAGTTCCCAGGATTATTTGCAGGAAGCCTTAAATGTATGATTCTACGTGGTGTGAATAGGCTTCATAGAATCACAGAATCATCAAATCCGGCACTGATGCAGAGCCCAAGGTGGGAAGAGGCGAGAGCCGAGGCCTGCCTGAATTTGCAGAAAAAGGCAAACTTTGGGCGAGGAAGGGAGGCGTTCGGACCTGCTTCTGGAATTTGTGCCCAGCGGCTCTTGGGTGTCAGCTAGTCTTGCCCGCACATGCAGGGGTTGGCGTGGGTGGGGTGTGAGTGCGTGTTTATTGTACGAACCAAAAGCCCGAACAATTTCATTGCAATTTGCCAAACCGCAAAATGTTACATTGCTCACAGCAAGGGCACAAAGCAAGGCATCGGTGATTTAAAGAAACGCTGTCGGAATCTATAAGTGCCATCTGCTACCAGCTCATACCTAGCTTCACTTCCGTTAGGCCTCCAAATCTCCAGCCCCCCACCTCTTATAAGCATAGAGTTGCAAGGGTTCCGAGGGTCATCTAGTCCAACCCTCTTGCAGTTCAGGAATCTTTTTGCAACAATAGGGTTGCCATACATCTGAGAAATCCTGGAGATGGCGTCTTTTGGGGGGCTGACATGCCCATCTGGGGAAATGCTGACATTTTGTAGCAAATGTCCATTATGGGTTGGGGGGTGGGGCAAGCTCAGGCAATCACTTTTGGTGTCCTGATTTTTACCTCTTGAAATAAAGCAACCCTAGCTCTCTGTTTCCTATCTTCCTTGCAGCCAGAGCATCTAAAAAAAATCTAAATATATATTTTAAAAATTTTTTTACAATTTTTTAAATATACATCCTTGTTTCGCTCCATTTAACATTTTATTATTATTATTTAAATCATTTTTACTAAATGTTCCACTTTAACCATCCAATCATATTCCAAATTATACAGATTATACAAATAGCAATCAATCAAATAATCCAAATATTCAGCCAAATTATAAAACCATTTAACGTATTAAAGGCTTCAGCCAAGTCTCCCTTTACACTGTTTAGGGAAGCTTTTAATGTTTGATGGATTTCTGTAATTTAATATTTGGTTGGAAGCTGCCCAGAGTGGCTGGGGGAACCTGGCCAGATGGGCGGGGTATAAATAATAAATTATTATTTTTATTATTATTTTTATTTTTATTTTTATTATTATTATTATTATTATTATTACACCAACTCTGACCTTCATCTCTGTATTGCTATGTAATCCTTGAATCAACTCCTCCCCTGATTTTTTTCCCCTGTGAATGATGTGGCTAGTTTGCAAGCAGTCTGGTAGTGGATCGTTTATTTAGAGGGTGCAAAACATAAAGTGGGTAGGCAAACCAAGGCCCCCCGGGGGCCGGATCCGGCCCAATCGCCTTCTCAATCCGGCCCACGGACGGTCCCGGGTATCAGTGTGTTTTTACATGAGTTGAATGTGTCCTTTTATTTAAAGTGCATCTCTGGGTTATTTGTGGGGCATAGGAATCTGTTCATTCATTCATTCATTTTTTCAAAATATAGTCCGTCCTCCCACAAGGTCTGCGGGACAGCGGACCGGCCCCCTGCTGAAAAAGTTTGCCGACAGCATGAGACTCTTAATTTCAGGGTCGTGGGTTCGAGCCCCATGTTGGGCAAAACATTCCTGCATTGCAGGGGGTTGGTTGGGCTAGAATAGATAACAACAACAACAACAACAACAACAACAACAATAATAATTTATTATTTATACCCTGCCCATCTGGCTGGGTTTCCCCAGCCACTCTGGGCGGCTTCCAACAGAAACATTAAAATACACTCATTTCTTAAACATTAAAAGCCTCCCTAAACAGGGCTGCCTTCAGATGTCTTCTAAAAATCTGGTAGCTGTTTTTCTCTTTGACATCTGATGGGAGGGCGTTCCACAGGGCAGGCGCCACCACCGAGAAGGCCCTCTGCCTGGTTCCCTGCAACTTGGCTTCTCGCAATGAGGGAACCGCCAGAAGGCCCTCGGTCCTGGACCTCAGTGTCCGGGCAGAACAATGGGGGTGGAGACGCTCCTTTAGGTATACTGGACCGAGGCCGTTTAGGGCTTTAAAGCAAAATAAAAAAATTCCTTCAGTAGCACCTTAAAGACCAACTAAGTTTATATTTTGGTATGAGCTTTCGTGTGCATGCACACTTCTTCAGATACACAGTGTGCATGCACACGAAAGCTCATACCAAAATATAAACTTAGTTGGTCTTTAAGGTGCTACTGAAGGAATCTTTTTATTTTGCTTTGACTCAGACCAACACGGCTACCTACCTGTAACTAGGGCTTTAAAGGTCAGCACCAACACTTTGAACTGTGCTCGGAAACGTACTGGGAGCCAATGTAGATCTTTCAAGACCGGTGTTATGTGGTCTCGGCGGCCGCTCCCAGCCCCCAGTCTAGCTGCCGCATTCTGGGTTAGTTGTAGTTTCCGGGTCACCTTCAAAGGTAGCCCCACGTAGAGCACATTGCAGTAGTCCAAGCGAGAGATAACTAGATGGCCCCTGTGTTCCCTTTCCAACTCTACAAATTCTTTCATGAAGTATCTAGCAAGCTAATTGGAGATAGTTAAGAGGACGGTACCTTCTCCCTTCTTAAAAACCTGGTGAAAGGGTGCCCAGTTTCCAGCTGTGTGTTTTTTGTGTTGCCGCATGACTCATTCTTTTTCTTCCAGGTACTTTCCTAAACGGGGAGGGGGGGGGCTCCTCCAGTTTAAAAGCATAACAAAAGCCCTTTGTGCTCGATCAGGTGGCCCAGCATTTTGTCTCCAGCAGAGGAAAGCTCCCCCAGTCAGCTCCCAGTGTGGTGTCTGGTATTCAGAGTTAACCCTTTAAATAGTTGTTTATTTGTTCGCCAAACAAACAGAATAAAAGGTTCTGTATTGCCTTAAACGACCCAAACATCTTCATATATAGGTGGCACCGGGTGATCATGTGGGACACAATATTTGTAAAAATAAATAAAATCGTGCTAGATAGATGTAGTCATTTGAGGGAAGGGGAAGTATAAAGAGGCTGAAGAAGCAAATAGACATAGTAGGAGAAAATAAGATTAAATGTAAAATAATTAACATGATTTCTAGATCCAAACGATATTTTGAAATATTGGAAATTTGGGGATATGGCTCAAGAATAAGATTTATAATGAGTATTTTAGAAGAAGAAATGATTTAAGAAGTAGAGAGTGCTATATTAATTATAAATAGAAACGTGGAGGGGGAGGAAGGAGGAAGCCGACAGAGTAAGAAAGTATATTTGAGCTCTTTATTGTTAAGGAAATCTAAGTTTGATGATATGTTAGCTCAAATGTGAAGAAGTATTAGTTATTCTATGCTTTTTTCTTTTTTCCTAATTTTTGTTTTTTGTCTTTCTTTCTTTTTATATTTTTTGTAATTGTTATAAAACCAATTATAGATAGATAGATAGATAGATAGATAGATAGATAGATAGATAGATATAGATATAGATATAGATATAGATATAGATATAGATATAGATATAGATATAGATATAGATATAGATATAAATGTAGTCATTTGAGCTCTGCCCTTAAGACACACTTTTATGCAATATCTTTTCAAGAAGGGCAGTCCAATGGTCATTGTACTGTAGACAATACAGCACTGAGCTTTTCCTTTGGGAATTCTAGGGACAGAGCTACCTAAATTGTATAGAAATTTATTTATGTCTGCGACTGCAGCGGCAAAAAATGCTACTTGCCACAAAATGGAAAGAAGCAAGAAGTCCCAGAAAAGGAAGAATGGATACAAAAACTTATGGCATATGCAGGAATGGCGAAACTTACCGGAAGAATAAGAAACCTTTTTTTAAATAAAAGAATGGAAATGGCTTATTGAATATTTACAGATAAATTGCAAACAGATAAAAAACATTGGCAGGATTATTGTAATAACCTGCAGTTTTATAAGAGTATATATTAACAGTAGATCAGTGGTTCCCAACAGGTGGTCCGGGGACCTCCAGGGGTCCGCGAGCTATGCCAGAGGGGTCCGCAAGATGCTATTAGAATAAAAAATATATTAAATATATTTCGTATGATAACAGATTTTTTGTTTTGGCCGTTTACTGCATGAGCAGAGTCTAGCGCTAAACTAGAATTAGATACAGGCAGTAGTTCTGCTGTATGCCGTTAGGTGGCGCTTTACAAACACTACTGTTTTGCAAAGAGGCAGCGCACGCATTCTAAACGCTCACCTCCCCAAGATGCTTTGCACGCGTCGGCTTCATTTGTGTGCTACTGCGCAGGTACCCTGTCTTCTCCATCCCCCTCCCCCCTCCCTGGCGCGCGCTGCCTCTTTGCAAAACAGTAGTGTTTGTAAACAAGAAACTTGGAAATAAGACAATGAAAAAGATCCTTCCATTTGCAACCACATATCGGTGTGAGCAAGCATTTTCTTCCATGTGTTTCATGAAAAACAAATATAGGAATCGGCTCGACATGCGGTCGGATTTCAGAGTGAAAGTTTCAAGTTTGGAACCTAATATTTCAGAAATAATGGACTCAAAGGACAGATTTAACTCATCTCATTAAGAACTGAAAATTAAAACTAACTGTATACTGATGGAGTACTCTGTTGTAACTGTAAAAAACGTATAAATATAAAATATAAAAAGACTCTTAATTTGGCTCTCACTTTTTAATTTTAGGATTAGGAATTAATGGGGGTCCTTGTCACAATAGTGGCTCGATGAGGGGTCCTCGAGAAAATTTTGTTGGGAACCTCTGCAGTAGATAATTCAAATGAGTAAATCAAATGAATTTGGATATGCAGAAGATATTAAAAAATAAATTTAAGGAACCGCAGAAAGAGGGGGAATGGGAGTCAAACTTTGAAATGTAAAATTGATTGTAAAACTTATTAAAGTGTATAAATTTGAAAAGTATAAATAAAAAACTAAAAAAAGAGGGAGACAATTCTGAGCTTAATAGACCAATGATTCCTCTGTTCCTCTTTGCATACCCCAAGCCAAGCTTTCTCCCTGCCCTCCCTATTGTGTTTAAACCCCAGCCTGATGAAGCGTTCTGTAGAACCTGGAAGCTTCCTAGTGACTCAGTAATATTACAGGTAGGTAGCCGTGTTGGTTTGCCATTGAAACAAAATAAAAATAAAATGGAAAAATTCCTTCCAGTAGCACTTTAGAGACCAACTAAGTTTGTCATTCGTATGAGCTTTCGTGTGGTATCTGAAGAAGTGTGCATGCACACGAAAGCTCATACCAATGACAAACTTAATTGGTCTCTAAGGTGCTACTGGAAGGAGTTTTTCTATTTTATTAGTAATATTTTGGTTGGCCCTTAGGTACTTTCCCAATTTTGAATCCAGTTCTAACTGTAGCTTCTTGTCCCACATAGAGAATTCTCAGGAGACAGATGAGGTGATCAGGCACTCCCATTTCTTTAAGAGCTTGCCAGAGTTTGCTGTGGCCGACACAGCCAAAGGCTTTTGCATAGTCAATGAAGCAGAAGTAGATGTTTTTCTGGAACCCTCTAGCTTTCTCCATAATCCAGCGCATTTTTGCAATTTGGTCTCTGGTTCCTCTGCCCCTTCGAAATCCAGCTTGCACTTCTGGGAGTTCTCGGTCCACATACTGCTTAAGCATGCCCTGTATAATTTTAAGCATAACCTTGCTAGCATGTGAAATGAGCACAATTGTGCGGTAGTTGGAGCTTTCTTTGGCACTGCCCTTCTTTGGAATTGGGATGTAGACTGATCTTCTCCAGTCCTCTGGCCATTGCTGAGTTTTCCAAACTTGCTGGCATATTGGGTGTAGCACCTTAACAGCATCATCTTTTACCATTTTAAATAGTTCAGCTGGAATATCATCACTTCCACTGGCCTTGTTATTAGCAGTGCTTTCTAAGGCCCATTTGACTTCACTCTCCAAGATGTCTGGCTCCAGGTCAGCAACCACACTACCTGAGGTGTACGAGACCTCCATATCTTTCTGGTATAATTCCTCTGTGTATTCTTGCCACCTCTTCTTGATGTCTTCTGCTTCTGTTAGGTCCTTTCCACTTTTGTCCTTTATTATGGTAATATTTGCACGAAGAGTCGGACAGGAGTAAATGACTACAACAGCAACAACAAAAGGTATCGATAGTTTGTGGATCTCTCTCTCTCTCCTAGTTGCTGGTAGGTAGCCGTGTTGGTCTGAGTCGAAACAAAATAAAGGATTTTTTAAATTTTGTCTCTCTCTCTCCTGATGGACCAAACACAGCTTCCATGTCCTTTTCCCCTCCCTGATCACAAGGTGGCACCAGACACCAAACCATAAGGACGAAAAGTAGTTTTGTTCTGAAATACAAGTCCAAAGGGGAACTATTTGCAGAATTGGTGGGAGGGGACGGGGGGGGGGGAAGCAATGTATCAGCTTCCAGATGTTGTTGGGATATACAACCAGTGTATTAGGAGAGGGGTGGTGCCTCAGGGGGGGGGGGGACATGTTCCTCTTGGGGTGCTTTGCCCCCTTTGGTCCTCAGACTGCACTCAAGATTTCACCTGCAGCTCCTGCAAGCTGTCGGTATGGGACTACAGTACAGCCAGGATAGCACTTAATCTCAGGGTCCTGGGTTCAAGTCCCACGCTGGGCAAACTATTCTTGCATTGGACGGGGTTGGGCTAGATGATCCTATGGCTCCCTTCCAACCCCACAGTCCTGTGATTCTATGAGAGCAGCCACACCCTGGAAACAGCTTAGGCTGGCCGCCAAACCAGGTGAGGGGAGGTGATGGGTCTCTAACCTTCGGGGAGTTAGGGACTTCATCTGCCTGCAAAGAAAGGGATCCAATGGTCAAGAAGGCGGTTTCTGCATGGGGGGGGGCTCATCAGCCTGGGAGGGGAGCCCATCTTGGAGAAGGAAAGCTCTGACTCTAAACTTCCACTTCCTTGCAGGATCTGTCCTGGAGAAGAAAAGGCTCGGGAGTAAACCTGACACAAACTCCTGTAGCCAAGCTTGGGCCAAACGTCTTGCTCTGCTTTCCTTTGGACCACGAGATGGGGGTCTCGTTGTCTGGGCAGCCCAGGACCTCCACCCCCCCAGGCTTGCACCCCAAGGAGGTCCCTTTGGTGCTGCGAACACAGCGATTTGACTCCACCCCCGGAGGCACACTCCATTGTCTCCCGAGACAAATGGATGCCCTGTCCCTTGGCTGGGCTGGCTGTTGCAGGGGCCGATGGGAGCTGCAGTCCAGCAGCGAACACTTGAAGGGCGCCACATTGGTTCTCCCTGTGGTATGGAGTAATCCCGTTTAGGGCTCCATGAGCCACGCTCCCTTCCCGTACACTCCATTCCATTCCTTCTCCCCCCCCCTTTTTAATACTCCCTAAAACGCAACGCTCTGTGCTGAGCAAAATTGGTCCTCCATGGGCTGTTTTTGGATTACCTCCCCACCTTTAGATTTCCCCTAAGCAGGATCTAACCACCCCCACCCTCACTCCTCAGTTCCCCACAGGGAACTGGTGTGCTCAGCTGAAGCAGCGCTGAAACCCCCCCCCTTTCACTCATCAATGTTCAGTGACTGGCAAGTGTGTGGACCAAAGTGGACTTGGTCTGCGGCCCACAGGTTCCCCACGCCCCTGGCCTAACCCGCCTCGCAGGGTTGTTGTGACGATCAAATGGGGAGGGGGGGGAACCATGCTTGCCACCTTGAGCTGGAAAAGCAGGACAGAAACAGAATAACTACGAAATAAACTGCAGCCAGTACTGTTTTCCTCTGAATCTGCAAATAATAAAAAAAAATCCCCTCCACAAACCGTTCTCTTTTATCTAAACCTTCTGTAATGAAATAACCCTAGGATGGTATATTTGGCCTCAGCCTGGATGTATGGTATATGGGTTAATGCATCTCTTGCCCTGAGTTACATCACATGCTTGTGGGGGCGGAGTGATGAACATTATGAGGACAAAACGGCAGTTAGTGACAGTGGACAGTTGGGAGAGAGAGGGAGATGAAGCAGGGGCGTGTGAGCTTGGGTGAGGGTGGAATAGGTTTATAGAGTAGTGTTAGGTGAGGAATTAGTGAGGTTTGAAGTTATATGTTTAACAAGAACAGTTCCATTGAAACCACATGCTCGTACACATGAACCTTGAATGCAACCATTAAGTTCATAAGCCATTACAGTGGTGCCTCGCTAGACGAATTTAATTCGTTCCACGGGTCTTTTCTTATAATGAAAAAATTCGTCTAGCGAGTCCCATAGGAATGCATTGAATTTTTTTTCGCATTGTTTTTTGCCCATAGGAACGCATTAATTGAATTTCAATGCATTCCTATGGGAAACCGCGATTCGCTAGACGAATTTTCATTCGTCTAGCGAGGCAACCTCCGCTCGAAAAATCCTTTCGTTAAGCGGAAATTTCGTTAAGTAGGGCATTCGTTAAGCGAGGCACCACTGTAAATGTTAAATTAAAGTTCCATCTGTATTATAGAATCATAGAATCATAGAGTTGGAAGAGACCACAAGGGCCATCCAGTCCAACCCCCTGCCAAGCAGGAAACACCTTCAAAGCATTCTTGACATATGGCTGTCAAGCCTCTGCTTAAAGACCTCCAGAGAAGGAGACTCCACCACACTCCTTGGCAGCAAATCCCACTGCCGAACAGCTCTTACTGTCAGGAAGTTCTTCCTAATGTTTAGGTGGAATCGTCTTTCTTGTAGTTTGAATCCATTGCTCCGTGTCCGCTTCTCTGGAGCAGCAGAAAACAATCTTTCTCCCTCCTCCATATGACATCCTTTCATATATTTGAGCATGGCTATCATATCATGGCTATCATATTATCTTCTGTGTGGTCTTTCCAGCAGAGGTATCTATGGCTCATCTGGTGGGGATCCTCATTAGAAGGACAAAACTCAAGGTTGTTGTCCCTTGAGTGCACCGAGAGGTGGAGGAAGAGGGAGACTGGTTCGAGGGTGACACAAAGTTTCCTCAGGTGGGAGGAAAGCTTCAAGTGGGGGTAAAGCTCGAGTGAGGAGAACCCCTTACTGTTGTGTACATTAAGAATAGTCTCATATTTCCCCTCAGAGCTTAAAAGAAACCGTGCCACGTTTTGGGCTGGAAGAGCACTTTCATTTTACCTTTAAACTCCAAGGGTTGTGAGGGGGTTTATAAGGAGAATAACTGGGATAGTGGGAGGTGAACTTTACCTCAGGGCATCCCCATTAAAGCCTTGCACAATCTGAGAAGTACCGGTAGGTTGTACAATAAAGACGGAAAGTAGAGGACTTTCGTCACACCTTCCTTCCCAGTAAAGGCAGACTTGAACCCTTGGCTTCTGTTCCAAGGTGCATCCGTCTGAAATCTCTCCTCTCAGTGCTTGGAAGGCAGGTACGCTCACCTGGAGACACCTTGAAACTCCGCTGCTCAAAGGTCTCTGTTGTGTGACTGCCATCGCCCCCTCCTCCTCCTCCTTCGTTCCTTTCTTTCTGCACAAAAGCTGCCTGAGAAACGCGGCTATCAAGACAGCACCATTCCCCGTGTTTTGCGGAGATGGAAGCGCTAGGTGTGGAGAAAGGGGGTCGGACCCCTACGCCGCCTTCTCATGCATCTTTGATCTGCAAGGCGGTGGGAGTGTTCTCGTGCTCAGTTTTGCAGGGGGTTGGGCTAGATGACCCTTGAGGGTCCCTTCCAACGCTACGATCCTATGCTTTATTTTGCAGACTCTTATGTACCGCTTGATTGTAAAGCGCGCGCACGCACACACCTCGAAGCAGTTTACGAACAGAATAAGACGATAATGTTCTTGGGACGATTGCATCTGTCTCCCAACGTACACAGCTCTCCCCCACTCCTCAATTAACCCCCCCCCCACAACAACCCTGCGAGGTAGGCTAGGCTGAGAGGGGCAGCGGCTGGCTCCCAAGGTCACCCAGTGAGCTTCGTGGCTGAGTGGGAATTTGAACCCGGGTCCCTCCCTGGTCCTAGTTGCACAGTAAAAAAAAAAAGCACTTAAAAGCAGCTATTTAAAATATTCAACATGCAGTGGTAACTTGGTTTACAAACTTAGTCCGTTCCAGAAGTCCGTTAATAAACCAAAGCGTGCTTTCCCATAGCAGCGGGGGACTCAGTTTACAAATGGAACACACACAACAGGAAGCGGAACATGTTCTGCTTCCAAAGCAAAGTTCACAAACCAAAACACCCACTTCCGGGTTTGCAGCATTCTTAATCCAAGTTCTAGTTACAGGTAGGTAGCCGTGTTGGTCTGAGTCGAAACAAAATAAAAAAAATTCCTTCAGTAGCACCTTAAAGACCAAATAAGTTTTTATTTTGGTATGAGCTTTCGTGTGCATGCACACTTCGTCAGATACTTAATCCAAGTTGTTCATGAACTAAGCTGTTCTTAAACCAAGATAAAGGTAAAGGTAAAGGGACCCCTGACCGTTAGGTCGAGTCGTGGATGACTCTGGGGTTGCGGCGCTCATCTCGCTCTGTAGGCCGAGGGAGCCGGTGTTTGTCTGCAGACAGTTTTTCCGGGTCATGTGGCCAGCATGACTAAACCGCTTCTGGCGACCCCACTTAACACCAATAAGCTAAAACGAAATAAAAAACTAAGTTTGTCATTGGTATGAGCTTTCGTGTGCATGCATTGGTATCTGAAGAAGTGTGCATGCACACGAAAGCTCATACAGTACCAATGACAAACTTAGTTGGTCTCTAAGGTGCTACTGGAAGGAATTTTTTTATTTTGTTCCTGTTAGATAGGTTAGTCTGAGAGAGAGCGACCGGCTCGAGGTCATCAAGAAGCTTAATGGCTTGAGCAGGGATTCGAACCCTGGTCTCCAACGTCTTAGCCCAAAACTCTAACCACTACACCACACTGCCCTCCAATAAGTGCCTCTGTGGTGGCTGCTAAACTGAGGAACTTCCTCCCCACTTCATTTTCAGCTTCCAAATAATGCTGCAGGTGCCCCTCTTTACCCTGGCTGATCATAGATCTGTAGAGTCAGAAGGGACCCCAGGGGTCATCTAGTCCAACCCCCTGCCAGGCAGGCATCGTGGGTAATTTGCAGAGTTGCATGGATTGGAGTGGGGGTGTATGTATATATTTATAGTGTGTTCTTTATGGGGTGGGGGAATCTCCCCCAATTTGCTTCCTTTCCCACACAACCAGGACTCCTCGGACCACCTCGTACCTCTTTCTCCATATTTGGGTCGGCTCGGCTAAAGAAGCGTGTTTTTAGCAGGTGATGTGCGCAGTGAAAGTGCCTGCGTGGTGTCAATTGGCAGGGAGTTCCACAGCGCAGGTGCTGCCACACTAAAGCATTGATTTCCTACGAATGCAGAATGAGTGTTATGGTCAGGGGAGGTATAAATGGGATCTCGCAGGAAAAAACAGCAGCCATTGCCACTCGGAGCCATTTATTTGACTATCCCTGAAGATGACCCCTCCTGGTTCAAGTTGTCAGTGGAGACGCCCCCTTCGATTGCAGCCACCTCTGGAGCGGTGCGCAGTCAAGAAAATGCTGAGTCGGACGGGAGTTGAATGAGGCTGCGCCTTGGACCGAACCTTTTCCTTGAGAACGGGGAGGAGCCGACCACTGTGCCACAATTTCTCCTAACTCAGCAACTAGGTTCTCTGACGCATATAAAAGGGAAAACGCTGCCAAACAAGGTTTAAATACCTGTTTGCCGATAACATATCAGGGACAGAGGCATAATATGCATGTAAATTGGATCATGTAATCTGGATTGTGTAAAATTATTAAAAAATTCCTTCAGAAATACCTTAAAGACCAACTAAGTTTTTATTTTGGTATGAGCTTTCGTGTGCATGCACACTTCTTCAGATACACTGAAACAGAAGAGCCAGACCCTTATGTATATTCAGAGGGTGGTGGGGGTGGGTGGGAATGGGTGATAGGAGTGGTAAACCTGTTGATGGCTGTTAACGACTGCTGATGACTGCAATAGGTCCTGCGGGGAAAAACAAGGGCTGAGGCGCTAAAGAAAGCTTGATCATGCATAATGAGATAAGAATCCTATGTCTTTGTTCATCCCAGGTGGCTCCATGGTTTTAAGCTTGGTAATGAGTTCCAATTCAGAAACTTCTCTTTCCAGTCTGTTTCTGAAATTTTTCTGTAATAAAACAGCTGCTTTGAGATCTTGTATAGAATGTCCTGGGAGATTGAAGTGTTCTCCTACTGGTTTCTCTGCCTTGTAGTTCCTGATGTCAGATTTATGTCCATTTATGTCCATTTATGTCCATAAATGTAAAATTATGTTAGATTTCGTAAAGGGGCGACCACAGAGTTCACACACGGAGCAGAATCCCGTTGACTCAGAGACAAAAGAAAACCCCAGTGGCATCTTAAAGACTGACATATTTTTGTGCGTGTCAGGAGAGTGTCATGGGCAGGCATAGGCCAGGCATCCCCAGACTTCAGCCCTCCAGATGTTTTGGACTACAATTCCCATCATCCCTGACCACTGGTCCTGTTAGCCAGGGATCATGGGAGTTGTAGCCCAAAACATCTGGAGGGCCGCAGTTTGCCTATGCCTGGTCATGGGGCTTCGGCTGTATTAAATGTGCTTGGCTATAAGACTGAGGGGGGGGGAGTTGCATGCAGGAAAAACCCTTGATGGCAGCTGCAAGTAAGCTAGGATAGCATGTGATTGATAATAATAACAATAATGATAATTTATTACTTATACCCCACCCATCTGGCCGGGCCTCCCCAGCCACTCTGGGCGGCTCCCCACAGAATATGAAAAACACAATAAAACATCAAATATTAAAAAAAAAACTTCCCTAAACAGGGCTGCCTTCAGATGTCTTCTAAAAGTCAAATAGTTGTTTATTTCCTTGACATCTGGTGGGAGGGAGTTCCACAGATCGGGCGCCACTACTGAGAAGGCCTGATTCCTTGTAACCTCACTTCTCGCAGGGAGGGAACTGCCAGAAGGTCCTTGGAGCTGGACCTGAGTGTCTGGGCTGAATGATGGGGGTGGAGACGCTCCTTCAGGTATACTGGGCCTTTGAGGCCGTTTAGGGCTTTCAAGGTCAGCACCAACACTTTGAATTGTGCTCGGAAACGTACTGGGAGCCAATGAAGGTCTTTCAGGACCGGTGTTATGTGGTCTAGCCGGCCACTCCCAGATTGATTGGTTAATTGATTGATTGATTATACATTTCTATGTCGCTTTCCATCCAGATGAATCCTAAACAATATATATCGGGGACACAACAAAATGTCACGAGTACAGCATAAATTATATGTAATATTAGCTGACCCGGCCACGCGTTGCTGTGGCTAATCAGTGTGATTCCCCCCACCCTGTGCCGATCCATAACGTATCCTGCCCCTCCCCCCCCACCCCGGTTTATCCCTGTGATTCCCCCCACCCTGTCCCGACCCATGACGTATCACGCCACCTCCTCCCCCCCCCCGCTCATCCCTGTGACTGGTCCCACCGTGCCCTGACTTATCCCATCTCCTCCTCCCCCCAACCCCCACCCAGGCGACTCAGTACCTCCATTCTGCCTAGTCTGTAAAGGCTTCGGCCTAGTACAGGGGTCCCCAAACTTTTTCAGCCGGGGGCCGGTCCACCGCCCTCAGACCCTGTGCTGGGCCGGACTATATTTTTGGGGGTGGGGGGGAGCCGAAATCCTATGTGCATTGAACATACTGCATTTGGTGCACAAAAAACAGGAAAACAATACAATATTTAAATTTAAAATAATGATTTTAATCACAAAATAATAAACACAAAATAATATTTAAAATAAAACAACACCATACAGAGCCCCGCCAGGAGCCCGCCAGACCCCAGCGCCCCTAGCCGCTTTCCCGCTCACCTCCGCCTGCCATATTTGGAGCGCTCAGGCTGAGTGGCAGCGATGGGGCCGGGGCTGGGGCTAACGGCAGCCTGACCGGGACTGGGGGTGGGCCAGGGGCCTGGGCAACACCGGAGGAGGATCCCAAAGCCAGCTCTTTGAGGTGATCCAGGCGCCGAGAGCCACAAGAGAGCGGCAGCGGAGGGGGCCATCCGGGCGGCCGCGGTAGCGACTGCAAGAAAGAGAGCAGAGGGGGAGGCGGCGGCGGCTATCCGGGTGGCCACGGCAGAAAGAGAGGGGAGGCGGAGGCGGCTATCGGGGCGGCCGTGGTAGCGCCCGCAAGACAAAGAGCGGAGGGGGAGGCGGCGGCGGTGGGGTCATCCGGGCGGCTGCGGCAGGGGCCTCAAGAAAATGAGCAGAGGGGGAGGGGAGGCGGTGGCGGTCATCCGGGCGGCCGTGGTAGCGGCCTCAAGAAAATGAGCAGAGGGGGAGGCAGAGGCGGCCATCCGGGCGGCCGCGGCAGAAAGAGAGCGGCGGAGGAGGGGGAGGCGGTGGCCATCTGGGCGGCCGCAGTAGCGGCTGCAAGAAAGAGAGCGGAGGGGGAGGTGGCGGTGTTATCTGGGTGGCCGCGGTAGCGGCCGCAAGAAAATGAGCAGAGGGGGAGGGGGAGGCGGCAGCGGCCATCCGGGCAGCTGCAAGAAAGAGAGCGGAGGGGGAGGCGGCGGCGGTGGCGGCGGGGCTATCCGGGCGGCCGCGGCAGGGGCCTCAAGAAAGAGAACGGCGGCGGGGGAGGCGGCGGCGCCAGGCCAACTCCTCTTCAAGCGGCGGGTCGGGCCAGCCCGGCTCCGGCGGCGGGAGCAGCAGCGCGGCTAAGCAGCTGCGCAGGGCGTTGCAGAAGGAGCGCTGAAACACACACACACACACACACAAAACACTTATCTGTGTCTTGCAGCAGGGGCTCCTTGCGGCGGAGGGTGGAGCGGCAGCAAAGAAAGGGGTTTCTCCGGCTGGCTCTGCTCTGGTAAGAAGCGGCTGCTGCAAATGGCGATCAGCCAGCTTAGCACAGCCCCCTTCCTCCTGTACACGTGCAGCTGCTGCCCACCCATTGGCTGGGGCCTGAAGCACTTCAACTTTTTGATTGGCTGCTACTGGCCAGCCACAATGAAGGAGGGGGGAAATGGCGACGAAGGGGGAAAAATGGCTCTCGGCTTGGCTCTCGGCTCTAAAAAATTAGTGCAGGATGGCCATGCTGACCCCCAGACCTTTCGCGGGCCGGATTGGCAGGCCAATTGGGCCGCATCCGGCCCGCGGGCCGTAGTCTGGGGACCCATGGCCTAGTATGTAAATGGGAGCCGAGGTGCTGTTGAGAGGGAAGGTTTTATAGGTGCAGTACCAGTGTAGCTGCCACTAGAGGGTGCTGGTTTGCAACCTGGTTCTTTTCCCAACATGCATTTTCATCTGAGTGGTTTGTTTTGAAACATGGGTTTTTGTTTTTGTTTTACCTGGCATAGGTGTGACATATTGCTACGCAACCATTTGGGGTTACTCTCATATTCACATGTGGCATTGTGTCAAAATTTGAACGCAATCGGTCAAGCGGTTTTGGTGAAAAGGGGATACTAACGGACATGGCCAGTTTACATTATTATATACTGGTATATAGATAATTAACAAATCAATGAAAGGAACATAAGAAGGACATAAGAGTAGATTGCTGGATGAGGCAAAGGTCCCATCTAGGCCAGCATCCTGTTCTCACAGTGGCCATTATGGGAAACCTGCAAGCAGGATTCGAAAACAAGAGCAACATTCTCCCCTCCCAGGGTTTCCTGCACCTGGCATTCAGAAGCATTGCTCCCTCTGACCAGGGAGGAAAAGTATAGCCCCTGTGGCTGGTAGCCCTTGATAGCCCTCTCCTCCTCCAGGAATTTGCCCAATCCTCTTTTAAAGCCATCCAGGTGGGCGGCCATCACTGCCTCCTGTGGCAGGGAGTTCCATAGTTCAGTGGTTCCCAACAGGTGGTCCGGGGACCCCCAGGGGTCCACGAGCTATGCCAGAGGGGTCCTCAAGATGCTATTAGAATAAAAAATATATTAAATATATTTCGTATGATAACAGATTTTTTGTTTTGGCCGCTTCCTGCATGAGCAGAGTCTAGCGCAAAACTAGAATTAGATAGAGGCAGTAGTTCTGCTGTATGCCGTTAGGTGGCGCTTTACAAACACTACTGTTTTGCAAAGAGGCAGCGCGCGCATTCTACTAACGCTCACCTCCCCAAGATGCTTTGTGCGCGTCGGCTTCATTTGTGCGCTACTGCGCAGGTACCCTGTCTTCTCCATCCCCCTCCCTCCTCCCTGGCGCGCGCTGCCTCTTTGCAAAACAGTAGTGTTTGTAAACAAAGCGTTGTTTTTCGCGGAAGCTACAGTTCGCGTAGTTAAAAATGGACCGTTGGTTAAAAAGTGGTTCATCTCATTAAGAGCTGAAAATTAAAACAAACTGTATACTGATGGAGTACTCTGTTGTAACTGTAAAAAACGTATAAATATAAAATATAAAAAGACTCTTAATTTGGCTCTCACTTTTTAATTTTAGGATTAGGAATTAATGGGGGTCCTTGTCACAATAGCGGCTCGATGAGGGGTCCTCGAGAAAATTTTGTTGGGAACCCCTGCCATAGTTTAACTCTGCGCCACACGAATAAATCCTTTCTTTCTTCTGTGCTAAATTTCACAACATTTGGCTGCCCACGTGTTCCAGGGTTATGAGAGGGAGAAAAACTTACTCTTGGGCTCCTCTGCTCAATCCACCAGAGAGCCTGTCTTCACATGCAGGGTGCCAGGGGCTTCTTGTCCATAGAGGCTAGTGGCGCAAGTTCTGGAGGGCGCCAGGGAAGAGGCGGAGGCTGGACGCGTCGCCTCTCGGCATCAGCTCATCTGCCCTTGCCCACCTCCACCATGCCGCACCGAAGCAGCACCGCGCCCGGAGCCTCCGTCTGCCGTGGCCCCCGCGGCACGAAGCGGCCAGCTGAGCTGGGAGGTGCCGCGTCCAGCCTCCGCCTCTTCACCGCCGGAGGAGCCAGCCGCCCTCCAACTGCTGCCTGCCTCCTCCAGCGCCACCGGCAGCGCTGTCCTCCCTAAAAAACTCGGGGAAACGGGGGCGCCGGAGGGAGCTTTGCACCACAGCGCTGCTGAATACAGTAGGCAAAGCTCTGTGAGCGAGAGAAACAGAATTCGTTGCGATCTTCACCCCTCTTCCTTTTCCCCCGGCCGGGTTTCTACATTTACCCTTCTTCTGACAGGTAGAAATTCAGCAGGTGGAGAGGATGCGAGTCACTGAAATTACGGCGCATTGCTAACTTAGATCCGCAAATTTCATTGGGTCTCCTCTAGGAGCACCGGAAACGACCCATAGTACAGTGGAACCTCGGTTTATGACCACCTCGGTTTACGAATTTTCGGTTTACAAACGCCGCGGACCCATCTGGAACGCACTAATTCACTTTCCATTACTTTCAATGGGAAAGTTCGCTTTAGTTTATGAACGCTTCAGTTTATGAACAGACTTCCGGAACCAATTACACCCATGCTTTGGGTTAAGTACGCTTCAGGTTGAGTACTCCGCGGACCCGTTTGGAACGGATTCATCCACTTTCCATTACTTTCAATGGGAAAGGTTACAGGTAGGTAGCCGTGTTGGTCTGGGTCGAAGTAAAATAAAAAAAATCCTTCAGTAGCACCTTAAAGACCAACTAAGTTTTTATTTTGGTATGAGCTTTCGTGTGCATGCACACTTCTTCAGATACAGTGAAATAGGAGTCCCCAGGCACTTATGTAGAGAAGGGGTGGGGAGGGGGTGGGGATGGGGAGGGGAGGGGGGATCACTCAGAAGGGTGGTGGAAATGGGTGATTGACTGACTGATAGCTGTTGATGACCGAAAACGACTGCAAATGGTTTTGCATGAAAAAGCAAGGGTTGAGATGGCGACCCCCTTCTCTACATAAGTGCCTGGGGACTCCTATTTCACTGTATCTGAAGAAGTGTGCATGCACACGAAAGCTCATACCAAAATAAAAACTTAGTTGGTCTTTAAGGTGCTACTGAAGGAATTTTTTTATTTTATTTCAATGGGAAAGTTCGCTTCAGTTTATGAGCAGACATCCGGAACCAATTGTGTTCATAAACCGAGGTACCACTGTAATGGATTGCTTTGAAGGCATTTCTGCACCAGGTAAAAGGCAATTTTGAGCCCCTCCCGACTTGTCCCGACCGCTCTCTTATTTTGCCCGACTAGTTGCCAGGAGGATGCCCGACCCCCCTCCCGGGCCCACCCTCAGCGTGAAACTACCCTGAAACTACAGCGTGAAACTACCTCCTCGGACGCATGGAGGTAGCCAGGACGTTTTTGGGGGGGTGGGGGGAGGACTTTTGTTGGGAGGGGGGCAGAACCGACGTGATTGGTCAGTTAGATTAAGTATATTTTTACTGTCTTACTTGATCTAACGGGGGTGGGGACAGCTGCCCACCCACATGGCAAGGCCCATGCTCGGATCTGGGGAGGGGGGCGGCAGAAGGGCGCAACAACCCCCCCCCCCCCCGCTCAGGGCTGGGGTCGCTCCAGCGGCGGTGGGGCGCGTTCTCCCTTTGTTCTCTACCGCTTGCCCCGCCCCCTTGCGTGGGCGGGCGCCCCCTCCGCTCCCGCCCCAGGCGTGTTAGAGACGCGCTCCTCCGCTGGTGTTAAAACTCCCACGCTTTGGGACGCGACTGCGGAGTCGCGCTTTTTCACCTTTCCCTGACACGAATCCCAGGTGGGAGAAGATCTCACTTTTTCACGAGAGATCGGGAAGGCTGCGCCTGCCACGGGTGGGGTGGGGCGTATAATAAAAAGCGGTTCTTCCATCCCTATAACTCAGGGGGAGGTTTTGGAGACCCGCGTCGCCGGCGGCGGAGGAGGATGGAGTGTGTCATCCGAGAAGCCACCGTCGAGGATTGCGAGAACCTCATGAGCCTGATACATGTGAGTGCGGTCTTGAGTTCGAATCCCAATGACAGGTTACTCGCCGCTGTGAGAACAGGGTGCTGCTGGGCAGTGCCGGATTTACGCACAAGCTAAACAAGCTATAGCTTAGGGCCCCACTCTCTTGGGGGGCCCCCCCAAAAAAATTAAAGGAAAAAAACCCTGATTTACATTTTCAAAATATAAAAGACAAATAAAACCTACATACAGCAACAGTGCTTTGTGTTGTGTAGGCTCCTATTTGTTATGTGCAAATGGCTTTAGATACCCGTGAGGTCCACAAATTACCATATAGCCTATATTCAACACAAAAAACAGCAACATTTTGTCGTTGACAAAGGACAGCTGGACCATAGCTGTCAACTTTCGGATTTGAAAATAAGGGATCAGCAGCAGCCTCACCTGTCCCGGGACAGTCTACGGTATATCTAACAATCCAGGATAGCAGCGGGAAACGCCGCTGGAATAAGGGAATTTCCAGCAAAAAAAGGGAGGGTTGACAGCTATGAGCTGGACATATAAAGGGCCCCATTACCTTCAGTAGCTTAGGGCCTCATCAAACCTAAATCTGGCCCTGGTTTTGGACTCAAGTCGGTAGAGCACAAGACATTTCATCTCAGGATGTCACGGGTTCGAGTCTGCCCCTGCGTCGGGCTAAAGATTCCTGCATTGCAGGGGGGTTGGGCTAGATGTCCCTTGGGGGTCCCTTCCAACTCTACCGTTCTGTGATTCTACACCACTCATAGTAGATCACTTCTCTGAAGAAGTCTGGTGCACAGAGAATCGCGGGCAAGGCCTGGCCCAGCTCCAGGGAGCTTTTGAACGTTGACTTGAACGCCTGCTTTCCGTTCTTCATTCCGCCCAGGAAATTGCTGACTATCACCATTTACTGGAGGACGTGACGATCAGTTCTCAAGGTAAAGCTGGGGGTGCTCTCTCCGTGCCTAGAAAGAGTTCCAGGAAGTTTTGCTGCAAACTGCCTTTAAACTTGTTACAAAAAAAAAGTTGCAAATACAACTCAACCCATTGCTCTTAAGCAAGTGGCGATGCAGTCCCAAGTGTTGTTTAAGTTCCTACTTGTTAATATAGTTAATATATACTGGGACTTTTCTATTTCCTATTTACTGTATTTATTTGATAAGTTCTGTACACTCCTTGATTGTAAAACAAACAAACAAACCTCAAAACCGCTTCCAAAAAAAAGGTTGAAACAATAAAATCATCAATAAGAATGCTCTTCTTGAGTCCTTGAAACCCTCTAACCACTACACCACACTACCACAATTAGCTGGCTCTGCCTCTTTCATGGGTTGCGACTGCACCTGAACCAACGGCAAAACAGGAGAGGCCAACTAAAAATGAGCAGGAACTTTATGATGGTGAAAGTGGTTTGAAACCGGAACGGACTCCCTTGGAAGGTGGTGAAGTCTCTTTCAGAGGTTTTTAAACAAGTTTGATCGCCGTCTATTGGAGATTCTTGAATTGCGATTCCTGCATTTCAGGGGGTTGGACTAGATGACCTCGGGGGTCCCTTCCAACTCTGCAATTCCATTTGGCCAGGTCCAGAGCGCACTCGACCTAAAACACTTTTTCCTTCCTTGTTTTCCTTCCCGGCACGCAGTTCTAAAAGCGGACGGCTTTGGCAAGGACCCCTTCTTCAAATGCCTCCTGGCTGAGCAGCCTGTGGAAAAGGGATGCAAGCCAGGTGAGAGCCACCCCCACCCTAAGCTCAGCTCCTTGGTGTAAATTACTCCAAGGTGTAAAGTGCTAGTAAGTTGAAGGGACAGAGCAAGAGGGAGATTTTTTTTCTCCTACCGCCGATTACTCCTACCTGTAGCTACTCCATTGTATGAATGCTATTTTCCCCAATGCAGCTCGTCCTATTGGCCATGCCCTGTACTTCTTTGGGTACAATGTCAACCATGGGAGGATGGTCTACCTGGAAAACTTGTACGTGGTGGAAGAATTCAGAGGTATGTGAGAGCATCATCTGGGAGCGTCCAGCCAAGTGACAGCAGGTGTTGATGGTGTTGGCAATCTATAATATAGATTGTTGTTGTTTAGTCGTTTAGTCGTGTCCGACTCTTCGTGACCCCATGGACCAGAGCACGCCAGGCACTCCTGTCTTCCATTGCCTCCCGCAGTTTGGTCAAACTCATGTTCGTAGCTTCGAGAACACTGTCCAACCATCTTGTCCTCTGTCGTCCCCTTCTCCTAGTGCCCTCCATCTTTCCCAACATCAGGGTCTTTCCCAATGATTCTTCTCTTCTCATGAGGTGGCCAAAGTATTGGAGCCTCAGCTTCACGATCTGTCCTTCCAGTGAGCACTCAGGGCTGATTTCCTTCAGAATGGATAGGTTTGATCTTCTTGCAGTCCATGGGACTCTCAAGAGTCTCCTCCAGCACCATAATTCAAAAGCATCAATTCTTCGGCGATCAGCCTTCTTGATGGTCCAGCTCTCACTTCCATACATCACTACTGGGAAAACCATAGCTTTAACTATACGGACCTTTGTAGGCAAGGTGATGTCTCTGCTTTTTAAGATGCTGTCGAGGTTTGTCATTGCTTTTCTCCCAAGAAGCAGGCGTCTTTTAATTTCGTGACTGCTGTCACCATCTGCAGTGATCATGGAGCCCAAGAAAGTAAAATCTCTCACTGCCTCCATTTCTTCCCCTTCTATTTGCCAGGAGGTGATGGGACCAGTGGCCATGATCTTGGTTTTTTTGATGTTGAGCTTCAGACCATATTTTGCGCTCTCCTCTTTCACCCTCATTAAAAGGTTCTTTAATTCCTCCTCGCTTTCGGCCATCAAGGTTGTGTCATCTGCATATCTGAGGTTGTTGATATTTCTTCCGGCAATCTTAATTCCGGCTTGGGATTCATCTAGTCCAACCTTTCGCATGATGAATTCTGCATATAAGTTAAATAAGCCGGGAGACAATATACAACCTTGTCGTACTCCTTTCCCAATTTTGAACCAATCAGTTGTTCCATATCCAGTTCTAACTGTAGCTTCTTGTCCCACATAGAGATTTCTCAGGAGACAGATGAGGTGATCAGGCACTCCCATTTCTTTAAGAACTTGCCATATTTTGCTGTGGTCGACACAGTATATAGATAAAGGATTTCAAAAGAGGTCCTGGTGGAACTGAAGGAGAAGGAGCCCTTTCAAAATTGGAAGTTGCTCCTGTTTTTAAAAGAAGTTACACCTCAAAGTAAGACAGGCGTAATTGTGCAACACCCTCCTATTTCCCTACCTTTTATATAAGTGAAAACATGCATTATCTGAAGAAGTGTGCATGCACACAAAAGCTCATACCAAAATGAAAACTTAGTTGGTCTTTAAGGTGCTACTGAAGGATTTTTTAAAAAATTTTGTTTCTTCTCAGACCAACACGGCTACCTACCTGTAACTACCGTATGCATTATTATTATTTTCCTTACAACTCAGCACAAGGAAGAGCCACACGGCCGGCGAAAATTGTTCCCGTCCTCTTTCCTCCCTTCGTAAATCAAGAGTAACTTTGCTGGCGTTAAAATGGCTCGAATGATTCTCGCTTTTATGCTGCAGTTTAAACAACATATTTGGACTCCGACACAGCCCACTGAGAGAGTTGAGAATTGTAGAGTCAGAAAGGGGCTTCCAAGGGTCATCCAGTCCAACCCCCTGCAATGACTTTCTGGCGAATGTCTGAAGAATCACACCAATTCTAGTTCAAAAATTGGATTCTTCTGGTTTCCCCCTGCTGTGGTTCTATTTATAATGTTTTACAGTCCAATGTTTGACTATTAATATGTGTGCTTTTTACAGAATCCCCAAGGTTTTTGGTGAAGTTCTTATTCGGAAGCTGGCATCCTCCAGCTGTTTTGGACTACAACTCCCATCGGCGCTGTGGCTGATGGGAGTTGTGGTTCCAAATAGCCGGTGGACGCCAGGTTGGGGAAGGCTGTTTTTCTTGCGGCTCATACCGGCTCCTCTTTCTGCCTACCTTCTCCAACAGGGAAAGGAATCGGGAAACAGTTATTGAGCAAAGTAGCAGAGGTGAGTTTCCAGCCTGACATCCTCGTTATATTTTGATCACCACCTGGGATCTATAGTTTGCAGCCGCCTCCTGCTCCCCGAAAATGCGTTCCAATTTCTGGGGGCCCCCACCTCCAGCCCAGGATACAGCCCCTACATCAGAATGAGTAATAGGGTTACCATCCTTATTGAATCGTAGAACCGTAGTGTTGGGACCCCCAAGGCTCATCTAGTCCAACCCCCCCCCGCACTCGCTGCAGCCCAAAACATCTGGAGTGCCCCAGATTGGGAAAACAAAGCACTCAGAAAACAAAGCGCTTCCAAACAGCGCTCAGAATCCTTAGTGGACTAGAGTTCCCAGGATCCTTTTGGGCAGGGGGAGCGAATCATCATCATAATTTATTTATTTATATCCCTCCCACCTGGCTGGGTTTCCCCATCCGCTCTGGGTGGCTTCCAACAGAATATTAAAATACAATCATCTATTAAACATTAAAAGCCTCCCTAAACAGGGCTGCCTTCAGATGTCTTCTAAAAGTTTGGTAGTTGTTTCCTCTTTGACATCTGATGGGAGGGTGTTCCACAGGGCGGGTGCCACTACCGAGAAAGACCATTACACTCATAAAGTGTAGTGGCGTTTGCGGACAGGCCTGAAAGAAATCTGGGAGGGGGTGGGCCGAGTGTAAGCTGAGTCATGGGCCGTGCCTTGAGTTTGATTGACAGGCACATCTAACTTAATGTTTGTGTTGCTTTCGATTTCACCAGTCTTTTGAAAAGTTCCGAATCCCCACCCACCCGCCCTGACTTTAGGCTTTAGTCGACGCTGCTTGCCCGACTAGCGGGGGTCGCCTGTATTCAGGGGTCCAGTAGGAATTTTTCCACTTGGCTGATTGGCTGTTGCCATTTGGTTTTCGCCTACTGTCAAGCAATCTGTCACAACTTGTTAGGTTGGCCGTTAGGCTTTGGTTAAATGGTATTGGAGGGGCATGGCTAAATGCCTACCCCCCATTATTTGCTCCTCATAGAAGTATTCCGTTAAAGGAATCCTGGGGCTCAGGGACTCTAGTCCATCATCCGGCCATAAGCAAGGATGGTGTGTCCATTACAGAGCCGAGCCTTGGGGAACACTCCTTGGGGGAAGGAGAGTATTGAAAAACCGTACCTCCAATCCCTTGGGGTGTTTACTTGACTTACCAACCACTAGGTAAGTCGGAGCTGGTCCTGACCCAAATGGTCAGATGGATAATGGTCCTGCCCATCGGGCAGATGGTATGGTCCTGACCAAAGGGTCAGATGGAAATGGTCCTGTCCCTTAGGGTGGACAGATGGATTAACCAAAGCCTAAGCCAACACTCAGAATTAAATTGTATTTTAAATAAAGTTGTGGCCAAAATAATGCCCAAAAACCAAACCATAATTGTTGTGTCCGTTGTGAGTTATTGGGATTTCTTGGGGCCTTGACACGCAAGGCCCTCTGCCTGGTTCCCTGTAACCTCACTTCTCGCAGGGAGGGAACTGCCAGAAGGCCCTCGGTGCTGGACCTCAGGGTTAGGGCTGAACGATGGGGGTGGAGATGCTCCTTCAGGTATACTGGGCCTTTGAGGCCGTTTAGGGCTTTAAAGGTCAGCACCAACACTTTGAATTGTGCTCGGAAATGTACTGGGAGCCAATGTAGATCTTTCAAGACCGGTGTTATGTGGTCTCGGCGGCTGCTCCCAGTCACCAGTCTAGCTGCCGCATTCTGGATTAGTTGTAGTTTCCGGGTCACTTTCAAAGGTAGCCCCACGTAGAGCGCATTGCAGTAGTCCAAGCAAGAGATAACCAGAGCATGCACCACTCTCGCGACACGAGACACTCTGCGGGCAGGGAGGGTCTCATCCTGCGTACCAGATGGAGCTGGTAGACAGCTGCCCTGGACACAGAATTGACCTGTGCCTCCATGGACAGCTGTGAGTCCAGAATGACTCCCAGGCTGCGCACCTGGTCCTTCAGGGGCACAGTTACCCCATTCAGGACCAGGGAGTCCTCCACACTTGCCCGCCTCCTGTCCCCCACAAACAGTACTTCTGTCTTGTCAGGATTCAACCTCAATCTGTTAGCCGCCATCCATCCTCCAACCACCTCCAGACACTCACACAGGACCTGCACTGGTTCTGATTTGAAAGAGAGTGGCATGGGGAGTGTTTTCAAGGCAAGGTCCTAGAATTGCCGAGTCGGAAGGAACCCTAAGGGTCATCTAGCCCAACCCCCTGCAATGTACCCAGGGCCGGATTTAGGTTTGATGAGGCCCTAATCTATTGAAGATAATATATCCAAATTGTCGCTGTTTTTTGTGTTGAATATATGCTATATGGTAATTTATGGACCTAATAGGTATCTAAAGCCATTTGCACATAACAAAATACCGTATATTCTGGCGTATAAGCCGACCCCCAACTTTTCCAGTTAAAATATAGAGTTTGGGATATACTCGCCGTATAAGAAATACGACTCGGCGTATAAGACGACCCCCGACTTTTGAGAAGATTTTCCTGGGTTAAAAAGTAGTGTTATACGCAGGAATATACAGTATGTATTTTATCAAAGTAATCGTTGAACTGAAATATAATTAAGAAGTATATTAATAGTCAAATGCAATTAAGAAGAAGCACATTAATGGTGAAATAATTATCAAGCTCTAACTTAAAAGGATTTTTTATTCATAACTAACTTCATAATGCAAATACAATAACAAAAGCTCCTCTAGAAACACAATTTACAAAGACTTATAATCTAGTCTGTAGAAACTTGCTACAACATGAAATAATAAGAGGTGTAAATATATGATGCAAACTACTAATAATTATAAATAGCAGAATGTAGGCACCCTATATCTAGAAAGGAGCAAAACAGTGATATTTTAAGGAGCAGGCGAGCGGGGGGTGGGGTGGGGAACATGACTTACATCATAGGAGCCTACACAACACAAAACACCGTTGCTGTCTGTAGGTTTTATTTTATTTGTTTTTTTATCTTATATTTTGAGAATGTACATCCAGGTTTTTTTCCCCTTTAATTTTTTTTGGGGCCCCCAAGAGAGTGGGGCCCTAAGCTACAGCTTGTTTAGCTTATACATAAACCCAGCAAACCTTTGCCATTCTCTGCAGTGGCGTAGCGGGGGCGGGGCGATGGGGGCGGGTCGCCCCGGGTGCCACCCTGGAGGGGGGGTGACACTCAGTGCCCACCCCACTGGGGAACATTTTATTATTATTATTTTCTGTTGCATGAGGTTTTTCAACTGTTCTTATATGTTCTTTCAATGCTGGTTTCATATCTGAAGTCGGTTTTGTTCTGTAAGCTCTTGTTTTTTTGAAATTCATGTTTTTCACTTTTCGCCAGAGCCAAAGCCAAAGCCGTGGGGGGGGGGGGTAGACAAAAAAAAAATCCTGAACACCGGGTACCACCTGGGCTTGCAACGCCTCTGATTCTCTGTCCTCCTCCTCCTCGGACGTAGATTGCCCTGGAAGCCGGCTGCGCGGAGATAAAGTTTGTCACCATGGAATGGAACCGGCAGGCCAAGGATTTTTACGTCCGCCTGGGGGCTCACGATACCACCAACTCCGAGGATCTGCACTGCATGGTTCTGGATAGGGATGCCTTGCAAAGGTTGCGGCAAGGCGGGAAGGAGAAGATCCCGCGCTGAACTCCCTATTAAATGGGAAGGTGGAACAGCGCCCCCTGCTGTTATCCACAACAGAGTTTATATCATACATAAAGAGTTTATTTCACTTAAACTAACTAACTAACCTTGTTGGGAAGAGGGAGAGGAAGGAAGGAATTTACAGGAGATTTCTTTCTGTGAAATATTAGAGGATTCCATAGCGAAATACAGACTACATCCTATATAATAATGTCCATGTTGTCCCTGCGTCCAGATGTCCCGTGTGTCCCTGGGTCACTGCGCATGTGCCCCAGGGATACAGGGATTGGACAGCAGAGACTGCGCGCGCGCACTCTCCCCCCACTCTGCCTCCTCCAACCGCCGCTCCCGCCGGGGTGGAGGCCGGCGAAGGCCTCCTCACAACCCTCCCTGGCCGTGAGGAGCAGCGGTTGGAGGAGGCGGGGGGGGGGAGAGTGCGCGCGTCCTTCCTGTCGGCGGCTGGGGGAGAGGAAGGAAGGAGGAGAAAGCGCCGCTTTCTCCTCCTCCGTTCCTGTCCCCCTGCCGCCGACAGCAAGGACGGGTCCCAGGGTTCGGAGAAGCGCTGCGCAAGCGCTTCTCCGAACCCTGGGATGTCTGCTTCCTGTCGGCGGCTGCGGGAGAGGAACGGAGAAGGAGAAAGCAGCGCTTTCTCCTCCGTTCCTGTCCCCCTGCCGCCGACAGCAATGACAGGTCCCAGGGTTCGGAGAAGCGCTGCGCAAGCGCTTCTCCGAACCCTGGGATGTCTGCTTCCTGTCGGCGGCTGCGGGAGAGGAACGGAGAAGGAGAAAGCAGCGCTTTCTCCTCCTCCGTTCCTGTCCCCCTGCCGCCGACAGCAAGGACGGGTCCCAGGGTTCGGAGAAGCGCTGCGCAAGCGCTTCTCCGAACCCTGGGATATCTGCTTCCTGTCGGCGGCTGCGGGAGAGGAACGGAGAAGGAAAAAGCAGCGCTTTCTCCTCCTCCGTTCCTGTCCCCCTGCCGCCGACAGCAAGGACAGGTCCCAGGGTTCGGAGAAGCGCTGCGCAAGCGCTTCTCCGAACCCCAGGATTCTAGCGCCCGTTATTGAACGGGCTGAAAACCACTAGTCTGTAATAAAAGCCTGTAGGAGTTTTGTAAGCCTGTTTTTGTTTCGTTTTTTAAAAATTAATTTTCAGTTTTTACAAATATCATTTCCATTCAGATATAATCAACTTTAAACATATACTACTGTATAGGATACTGTATATACTTCTCCTCATCCTGGAGAGTAGTGACTAGTGGGGTGCCACAGGGTTCTGTCTTGGGCCCAGTCTTATTCAACATCTTTATCAATGACTTGGATGATGGGCTTGAGGGCATCCTGAGCAAGTTTGCAGACGACACCAAATTGGGAGGGGTGGCTAACACCCCAGAGGACAGACCATAACAGATTAGACAACTGGGCCAAAGCAAACAAGATGAATTTTAACAAGGAGAAATGTAAAGTACTACACTTGGGCAAAAAAAATGAAAGGCACAAATACAGGATGGGAGACACCTGGCTTGAGAGCAGTACATGTGAAAAGGATCTAGGAGTCTTGGTAGACCACAAACTTGACATGAGTCAACAATGTGATGCAGCAGCTAAAAAAGCCAATGCAATTCTGGGCTGCGTCAATAGGAGTATAGCGTCTAGATCGAGGGAAGTAATAGTACCACTGTATTCGGCTCTGGTCAGACCTCACCTGGAGTACTGTGTCCAGTTCTGGGCACCACAGTTCAAGAAGGGTACTGACAAGCTGGAACGTGTCCAGAAGAGGGCAACCAAAATGGTCAAAGGCCTGGAAACGATGCCTTATGAGGAACGGCTTAGGGAGCTGGGTATGTTTAGCCTGGAGAAGAGAAGGTTAAGGGGTGATATGATAGCCATGTTCAAATATAGAAAAGGATGTCATATAGAGGAGGGAGAAAGGTTGTTTTCTGCTGCTCCAGAGAAGCGGACACGGAGCAATGGATTCAAACTACAAGAAAGAAGCTTCCACCTAAACATTAGGAAGAACTTCCTGACAGTAAGAGCTGTTTGGCAGTGGAATTTGCTACCAAGGAGTGTGGTGGAGTCTCCTTCTTTGGAGGTCTTTAAGCAGAGGCTTGACAGGCATATGTCAAGAATGCTTTGATGGTGTTTCCTGCTTGGCGCAGGGGGTTGGACTGGATGGCCCTTGTGGTCTCTTCCAACTCTATGATTCTATGATTCTATGATTCTATGAATCCTTGGACCTCCCTCCACCCCCTCATGGTTTCCATTGCAAATCTTTTCCTACTGCATCATAAAACACAAAAGGTAAAGGACCCCTGGACGGTTAAGTCCAGTCAAAGGCGGCTATGGGGTTGCAGTGCTCACCTCACTTGTAGGCTGAGGGAGCCAGCGTTAGTCCACAGACAGCTTTCTGGGTCATGTGGCCAGCAGGACTAAACCACTTCTGGCACAACGGTACACTGTGACGGAAACCAGAGCGCATGGAAACGCTGTTTACCTTCTCGCCACAGCGGTCCCTATTTATCTACTCACACTGGTGTGTTTTCGAACTGCTACGTTGGCAGGAGCTGGGACCGAGCAACGGGAGCTCACCCCGTCACAGGGATTCGAACCACTGACCTTCCGATTGGCAACCCCAAGAGGCTCAGTGGTTTAGACCACAGCGCCACCCAATGTCCATTTTGCCCAGCGTCCTGTTCTCACAGTAGCCAACCAGGTGCTTGTGCGAAGCCCAAATAAATATCTAAATAAATAGATTCGGTAAGCAAATAAATAGTTTTCTATTCAGGGTCTGAGTTGTTGGTCTGCCTTGGCGTGCCCACCCACGGCCCATGGCCTTCCTGACCCACAGCCGCAGAACTGCGGGAAGTCTGGCCATTTCGCTCCCCCCGCTGGGAACTGTCGAGAGCAATTGCAACCTTTAACAGCGATCCTTCTCTGCCCGCGATGATCCTTATCTCTGAGACGTTCTCCCCAGGGAAATACATAAGGGGCTTCCGTTGGAGCCTTCAGAAGAAGAAGAAGAAAAACTCCTTGCGACCTTTTAAAAATTCCTGTCTGCTTTTTGGTACCCAAAAACATCAGAGCCTGCTGCATCAGGTCGATGTCTTCGCAGTGGCCAACCAGAGGCCTGTGGCAAACCTGCAAGCAGGATTCGAACACAAGATCAGCACTCTCGCCTCCTGCGGTTTCCAGAAACGTGAAGCCAGAAGCATTAAAGGCCACCAAACACGGATGCCTTTAAAGAAGGATTAGAGCAGGCACACCCCCAACCTTCGGCCCTCCAAATGTTTTGGACTACAATTCCCATCATCCCTGACCACGGGTCCTGTTAGCTAGGGATCATGGGAGTTGTAGGCCAAAACATCTGGAGGGCCGCAGGTTGGGGATGCCTGGATTAGAGTAATTCATCAAGGGAGCACAGTCACGAGGCAGATACCAGTTTCCGACAGGAGGGGAGAGTGGCTCTTGGGTTCGAATCCTGCTTGCGGATTTTCCCATCGTGGCTGGCCACTGCGAGGACAGGACGCCGGGCTGGATGGGCCCCCTTTGGCCTGATCCTGCAGACTCTTACATCCACAGCAACTTTTCATTTCCTTGGCCTTGCCCCAGAGGAGACCCTCTGGAGGTGGGCTCCCCGTTCATTATGGGATGGAAGGAGGAGGTGTCGTTTGGTTTCCCCCAACTCCAGCCCCAAAACACCTTGGACCCAGTGTCCATTAGGGACAGAATCAGACGGAATCAACAAACCCAGATGATTTTCTGCGGAGCTTTCCAGCCCAGCAGTTCCTATTAGCAGAATATTAGGGTGACGGGTGGCACGTCCGACCACCCTGTGTGGCACCCCCCCACGTCTCTGCTTCGTCTTCCCGCACCTCTTGACATGCCCATGCTCTCCTTCCTCCCAGGGGGTAATTAAAACCCTTTTTATATAAAAACCTCCGTCAGGTTTAATCTCCGTCAAGGGGAAAGGTTAGTAAAAAAGCGTGGAGATAGCCCAGGCTTGTCTCACGCTTCCTTCTCCGGCCCAGAGGAGACCTGTGGGTTTCTGGAGGTGGAAAGGAGTTCTGGAGGAGGGGTGCAGAACCTCAAGCCTACAGAATCATAGAAGGGACCCCGAAAGGTCATCCAGCCCAGCCCCCTTACAATGCAGGAATCTCGGCTAAAATCTCCCTGGCAGATGGCCACCCAAGCTCTGCTTAAAATCCCCCAAGGAAGGAGAGGCCACCACCTCCCAGGGGAGACCGATCCGCTGCCGAATGGCTCTTAAAGTTATTCCTCATGTTCAGCTGGAATCTCCTTCCTCGTAACCTGAAGCCGTGGGTTCGAGTCCCGCCCCCTGGAGAGGTTTTTTTTTAATCATAAAGATCACACTTCAAAATGACCTTAACAGATTAGACAACTGGACCAAAGAAACAAGATGAATTTTAACAAGGAGAAATGTAAAGTACTACACTTGGGCAAAAAAAAATATGAAAGGCACACATACAGGATGGGAGACACCTGGCTTGAGAGCAGTACATGTGAAAGGATCCAGGAGTCCTGGTAGACCACAAACCTGACATGAGTCAACAGTGTGATGCAGCAGCTAAAAAAGCCAATGCAATTTTGGGCTGCATCAATAGGAGTATAGCGTCTAGATCAAGGGAAGTAATAGTACCACTGTATTCTGCTCTGGTCAGACCTCGCCTGGAGTACTGTGTCCAGTTCTGGGCACCACAGTTCAAGAAGGATACTGACAAGCTGGAACGTGTCCAGAGGAGGGCAACCAAAATGGTCAAAGGCCTGGAAATGATGCCTTATGAGGAACGGCTTAGGGAGCTGGGCATGTTTAGCCTGGAGAAGAGAAGGTTAAGGGGTGATATGATAGCCATGTTCAAATATAGAAAAGGATGTCATATAGAGGAAGGAGAAAGGTTGTTTTCTGCTGCTCCAGAGAAGCGGACACGGAGCAATGGATTCAAGCTACAAGAAAGAAGATTCCACCTAAACATTAGGAAGAACTTCCTGACAGTAAGAGCTGTTCGGCAGTGGAATTTGCTACCAAGGAGTGTGGTGGAGTCTCCTTCTTTGGAGGTCTTTAAGCAGAGGCTTGACAGGCATATGCCAAGAATGCTTTGATGGTGTTTCCTGCTTGGCAGGGGGTTGGACTGGATGGCCCTTGTGGTCTCTTCCAACTCTATGATTCTATGATTCTATTATTCTATGAATCCTTGGACCTCCCTCCACCCCCTCATGGTTTCCATTGCAAATCTTTTCCTACTGCATCATAAAACACAAAAGGTAAAGGACCCCTGGACGGTTAAGTCCAGTCAAAGGCGACTATGGGGTTCCAGTCAAAGGCGACTATGATTCTAAGACACGGAAGTATAGAGCAGTGAAAGGGTTGAGACTTGGGTAGAGAACATCATCTATGTTCCTCCAAATGTTAACAGCCAGCACGATCGATGATCAGAGAGGATGAGAGTTGTATCCAGTCCTGAAAGAGCTACATTGGCTCCCAGTACGTTTCCAGTCACAATTCAAAGTGTTGGTGCTGACCTCTAAAGCCCTAAACGGCCTCAAAGACCCAGTATACCTGAAGGAGTGTCTCCACCCCCATCATTCAGCCCAGACACAGAGATCCAGCTCCAAGGGCCTTCTGCCAGTTCCCTCCCTGAGAGAAGCCAAGTTACAGGGAAACAGGCAGAGGGCCATCTCGGTGGTGGCGCCCACCCTGTGGAACTCCCTCCCACCAGATGTCAAGGAAACATACAACTATCTGACATTTAGAAAACATCCGAAGGCAGCTCTGTTTTATGTTTTATTGTGTTTTTAATATTCTATTGGGAGCCACCCAGAATGGCTGGGCAGGGTATAAATAATAAAATCATCATTATTATCATCCCAGAAACCTCTAGATCAGGCATCCCCAAACTTCGGCCCTCCAGATGTTTTGGACTACAATTCCCATCTTCCCCGTCCATTGGTCCTGTTAGCTAGGGATCATGGGAGGTGTAGGCCAAAACATCCGGAGCGCCACAGTTTGGGGATGCCTGCTCTAGATGCCATCGAGGTTTTTTGGGGATGTGAGTAATGGGTCTTCCATATTGAAGGGAGAGGGTAGATTGAGACACGGGATTCTTGGGCCCTTATGGAAGTGAGCAAAGTTTAGAATAATAGAATTGCAGAGCGGCAGAGTTGCAAAGGGTCCGCTATTCCAACTCACATTCAATGCACAACTGGAAACGAAGAATAAGGTCTGCCTCAAAACTTTCACCAACGGAATGGTAAGTGGAATCACGTCTTATTGTCCAGATCATTAATGCACAATTAATGCAGCAGGATAGCTCAAGTGGTTAGAGTGCGGTGCGGATAACGCCAACGTTCGATCCCCATAAGGGGCAGCTGCATATTTCTACATCACAGGGGGTTGCGCTAGATGACCCCCTGGGTTCCCTTCCAGCTCCACAATTCTATGATCCCTGTGTAGAAAGGGACATGACCGCCAAGGCAATTGGCGCTACCCACAGATAAAAAAAGGATAACCCCACGAAAAAGCCGGAAAATGGGTGCTTTATTCCGAATCATCAACATTTTACAATATCCAAAAAAAGGGGAAAGAGAGTTTATTTCACAAGCGGCAACAGAGAAAGAGGGAAGCTACAGGGGTCCTGATCCAGACTGAGGGTGGAGGGAGGCAAATAGGTCCTGAAAACCACTACACACCCATTAGCACAGACAGGCCCGTCTTACCCATAGAGGCTAGTGGTGCGGGGCGCCAGGGCGCCAAGTTCTGGAGGGCGCCAGGCGAGAGTCCGGGGAACACCGGACGAGCGTGCTGAGTGAGCGAGGGTGCGTGCGCTCCTCCCGCTGAGCGTCGGCTCAGTTTTTCCCCTTTTAGCCTGCAGGCACCAAATTCTGCAAGGCGCCAGAAGACTAAACGCATAGCTGCCAAGTTATCCCTTTTTTAAAGGGATTTTCCCTTATGCCGAATAGGCTTCCTCACGAGAAAAGGGAAAACTTGGCAGCTATGTAAACGGGGGAAAACTGAGCCGACAACTCTAGGAAAGGGGGAGGCGCCGGAGGGATCTTTGCACCATGGCGCCGGATATGCTTAAGACGGCTCTGAGCACAGATTTACTAGCACATCGCATTGAAAGCTACCGGGGGGTGGGGGGGTGGGCTGGAGGCCCCACATAGATCTGGGGAAGGTTGAAGGTTGAAGAAGAGGAAACTGAGGCAGGCAGATTTTCAGGCACAATTACCCACCCTTCACCCACCGGACACCCTCCAGATGCTACGGACTACAAATCCCATCGTCCTGAGTCAGCTTTGCTGATTGTCACGGACGATGGGAGTTGTAGTCCGACAACGTCTGGGGAGGAGACTCCAAGGTTAAAGAGCGCCGGCTTAGAGCAGCCTTCGTCCAACCTGGCCCCTCCCAGAAAAAAATATGGGCTACAAATCCCATCACCCTGAGTCAGTTTAGCCAGTCCGGAGGGTGCTCAGCTCGGCAAAGGCTGCCTTAAACCAAAGCGAGGGCCTTATTCTGCATTCCGAAGCTGCCAAAGGAACACAAAAGGGATGCCAGCGTTCTGCCTCCACCTTTCTCGGCGGTTCCTTCTTTGTGACGGGCAAAATAAAAACATAAAAACCACAACGGGGTGTGCGTCTCCAGAGATCCCTGGAGAAGATGCTCTAGCAGGAGGTCAGCGTTTTCCAGTAGAAGGTCTTGCAGCCGGCTTTCCGCTCCCGGGGGGGCTGCCAGGGGGCAGGCGGGCGGGCGGAGTGGTGAGGGCCAGGGTGGTGGGCTCGCCGGAGGCCGGAGATGGCTCGCAGGACGAGGTGGTCCGAGGAGTCCTGGTTGTGTGGGAAAGGAAGCAAATTGGGGGAGATTCCCCCCCCATAAAGAACACACTATAAATATATACATACACCCCCACTCCAATCCATGCAACTCTGCAAATTACCCACGATGCCTGCCTGGCAGGGGGTTGGACTAGATGACCCCTGGGGTCCCTTCTGACTCTACAGATCTATGATCAGACAGGGTAAAGAGGGGGCACCTCCAGCGTTATTTGGAAGCTGAAAATGAAGGCCTCTGTGGGGAGGAAGTTCCTCAGTTTAGCAGCCACCACAGAGGGCAGTGTGGTGTAGTGGTTAGAGTTTTGGTCTAAGACGTTGGAGACCAGGGTTCGAATCCCTGCTCAAGCCATTAAGCTTCTTGATGACCTCGAGCCGGTCGCTCTCTCTCAGACTAACCTATCTAGCAGGAACAAAATAAAAATAAAAATCCTTCCAGTAGCACCTTAGAGACCAACTAAGTTCATGTGCATGCACACTTCTTCAGATACCTCATACCAATGGCAAACTTAGTTGGTCTCTAAGGTGCTGCTGGAAGGAAATTTTTTTATTTTGTTTCGACTACGTCAGACCGACACGGCTACCTACCTGTAACTATCTAGCAGGTTTATTGTGTTGGGATTAAGTGAGAGAGCCCGGCACAAGTCACTTTAAACTCCGGGGGGGGGGGGGGGAGGAGTGGGATACAAATGAATAAATTAAAATGTGTTATTTCTCCTTGCCCTTCACTGTAAGGTCCCAGGGCAGGCTACAAAATTAAATCTGTAGGTCTTCAGAGATCTAAAATAATCTAACCTACAAAGTTTGGCAGGTGCTTGAAGATCACCGATCAATTCTCTCGCCTCCAACAGGAAAGTGCGTTGCCACAAGTCTAGACCTGTTTAATTCCCCTGGAATAATTTCTATCCTTCTATCCCAGATTTAGGACCTCCAAGTCTGTCGATCTTCTCGCCCCAACCTCCCACCAGGCAAACACACACACACTTGTTTCCCTGAATTTGGGAGCAAACCCAGAAATCGCCCACTCCCTAAACAAAAATCTTTGCTTTGCATAATTTTCTTGTGGGGTTTTTTTTTTTAAAAAAAGTTGTGGACCAGATAATGTCAAATAGGCAAGCCACCCTTCACTTCTGTATCTCTCAAACATGTATATATCCCGAGGACGCTACAATTCTATGGAATAAAATAAAATTATTAAAATCCGGGGGGGGGGTTACTACCCCTACTCCCCTGTAATAATTTTTTTCCCAGGGATTGCGAACAAAATGGCCCAAATTTGCATGAATTAAATTTAAAAAATTGTTGTCTGTTCTTAGTCGAAGTGCATGTCCTTTCTTAAATAAAAAATCATTTTAAAATACACACACACACCGATTTCCCTAGAAATCCTGCCCCATGGTATTTGGGGAAATTTTAAAAAACCTGCACAATTGCTCCCTACTTCTATTTTTGAGGACCCCAAACTTAACACCCTAGTTGTCTATTTTTTGGGGGGAAGGGGGCTACAACTAGGAAGACCTCCCCCCCCCTAGTTTATTCCCACACCTTACCTGGCTCTCAGGGGGTAGGAGTTTCGGGGGGGTGGCATTCAGGGCTACCCTGGGCATCAAGCAAACAGCCAGCAGGAACAGACAGAGCTGGGAAGAAGATCTCATGGTTGCAGCCGTGGGCAAGCAGGCACCCCTGAGTGGGCAGCAGGGCCCCCGGCACACCCCTTTTATAAACCTCTTCCCCCTCCCCTGCAAGGAGGCAGCCAATGGAATCCCAGGGGGAGGCTGGCGGCAGCCAATAGGGAGGGCAGGAGTCGAAAACAAGACCCATTCCATTTCCAAGAGAAGCTCTTCTCGATGTTCAGCTGGAATTGAATCTTTCTTGCAGTTTAAATCCATCGGTTTGGGATGGCCCTGCCCTCTGGAGCAGCAGAAAAGATCATAGAATCATAGAGTTGGAAGAGACCACGAGGGCCATCCAGTCCAACCCCCTGCCAAGCAGGAAACACCATCAAAGTATTCTTGACATATGCCTGTCAAGCCTCTGCTTAAAGACCTCCAAAGAAGGAGACTCCACCACACTTCTTGGCAGCAAATTCCACTGTCGAACAGCTCTTACTGTCAGGAAGTTCTTCCTAATGTTTAGGTGGAATCTTCTTTCTTGTAGCTTGAATCCATTGCTCCGTGTCCGCTTCTCTGGAGCAGCAGAAAACAACCTTTCTCCCTCCTCTATATGACACCCTTTTATATATTTGAACATGGCTATCATATCACCCCTTGACCTATCTCTTCTCCAGGCTAAACATGCCCAGCTCCCTAAGCCGTTCCTCATAAAGCATTGTTTCCAGGCCTTTGACCATTGTGGTTGCCCTCTTCTGGACACGTTCCAGCTTGTCAGTATCCTTCTTGAACTGTGGTGCCCAGAACTGGACACAGTACTCCAGGTCAGGTCTGACCAGAGCAGAATACAGTGGTACTATTACTCCCCTAGATCTAGATGCTATACTCCTATTGATGCAGCCCAGAATGGCATTAGCTTTTTTAGATGCTCGATCCATCTTCCATGGGGCAGCCCGTGAGATATTTGAAGATGGCTACCCTATTATTATTATTATTGCGAATAATAATTGCTTTTTTCAAAAAAATAAATAAATGTTTAGGAGTACTCTCATTTTGACTTGAGAAAATACCATTTTATATTTCAAATCAGGAAAAATAAATAGAGAGATTCGCAAAATGTTTAGGGGTATGCATACCCCTGCATCCCCCCCCCCCATAAAAAAAGCACTGAGGATGATGATTACAGTGGTACCTCATGTTACGGACAGGATCCGTTCCGTAGGCCCGCCCATAATGTGAAAAGCCCACAACTTGAAGCGCTGCGTCTGTGTAGGCGCGCTGTGAGATTTGGCGCTTCTGCACATGCACAAAGTAACCCATTCTGGTACTTCCAGCTTGCTGCGGTACACGAGACAAAAACACGCAACCTGAAGCGGACGCAACATGAGGTATCCATTGATCTCAGGGCAGTTCACAACAACATCTCTTCGTCCACCGTTCCTCCTAAGGTTTGGTTTCAAGACCTTCGATCGTCCTCCTCTGCACACCTTCCGCCTTGTCGACACCCTCCTGAAAGTGGGGTACCCAGAACAGGACACAGGACGCCAGGCAGGGTCTGATCCAAGGCAGAAAAGGGCAGTACTGTGACTTCCCTTGCTCTGGACGCTAGATTTCTGTTGACGCAGACTGGAATCGACTTCCCTCGCACCGTTCTCTCGATACTGAAGCGTGTTGGGCATTTTCTGTGTTCCTGAGCGCTTAGCTGGGGAGCAAGCAGAACAACTTCTCCTTGCTATACTTCTCCAGAGGGACCAAAGGAGACTATTCTCTGGCCGGCATGTCTCCCTGAACAACAATTGGCTCCAATCAGCCCAAAGGTGAGAACTTTCTTCTCAGGGGCTAAAGAAAGCTCGGCTTTCATGCCGATCGAGCGCTCTGGGGCACTAGAGGTGGGGACCCTGCTGCAGATATACAGGTCTCTGACACCCCCATATCCGGACCGCAACACCTCTCCTTGCAATATATCCAAACTCCACTGTCTAGGCCCAACCCCAGCTGAATCACCACGTCTCAGTTGCTAACCCGATGGGAATAATTTACTTGCGAGATCACGGCGAGAGCTGCCACAGTTCCAAAATTTGCAAAAGGTAGGTCCTTTACACTTTGGAACTCCCTGCTTATTGATATCAGGCTTTTTTCAGTTCTTCCCAAACCATTCTCATTTAAACAAGCCTACCCAGAGATGCGGAACGCTGACATGTGTTTTAATCTGGATTCCAGTTTGATGCCGATTTCATCACTTAAAGAGATGTTTTGACTCATAATTTCATTCACTTGGTAAACCCAAAGTGGCTGGGGGCACCCAGTCAGATGGGCGGGGTACAAATAATAAAATTATTATTAGGGTGGGGCTGGGTTTTTTTTGGAGTAATAAATTTTATGAAATAAGTAAATAATCTGCCGGCCGATGCAATCCGAGCCCAGGTAACAGCTCTCCCAGTCCCCTGGGCTGGGTTCAGGGGGACGGTTTAGCAAAAGCCACCCCCCTCCAAAATTAGCAGACACAAGGTGAAGTTTGACACATCTTTAATTAAATTCTGACACATAATGCACACAAACACAACACCCCATGCCCTAGGGGAAGACGTTTGTGGGGTGGGGAGTTTTATGTATTTTTTAAAAAAATACCCATCCTTTTATAAAATATTCACACACACAGAAGGAACTCGAGGAATTCTTAAAAAAATTCAAAAAATAAAACCAAGAGCTAGGGACATAGACCCAGATGTTTGATATCCCATTTCCCTCAGTTAGTGGCAATGGTGGAGGAGTGAGGAAGGGTATTTTAATAAAATTCACCCTTTTTCTAAGCTGGTGCTGCCCTCCAGTGTTCTGGATTCCAATCCCATCAACCCTCAGCCAGCACAGCTGACTGGAGGCTGATGGGAGTTGTATGGCACCTGCTTAGTTAAGGCTGCTGTAACTGACCAGGGGGGGGGGGAGATGGCACATAGCTAAGACCAGCTTATAGGTTTGGGGGAGCCCTCAAGGCAGGGAAACGGTGGGGCTGGTGGTGGAGAGAAGACAGAGATGTGCAGAGTGAAGACAGAGATGTGCAGAGTGAAGACAGAGATATGCAGAGCGAAGACAGAGATATGCAGAGCGAAGACAGACACAATCCATTTCCGCTTTGAGAAATGCAGGGTCAATGTTTGAGGCCGCCAACCTGCAGAGGGGAACCGGGGTGGGGGTAAAGGGGGGGGAAGGAGGCAGCCAGGGCGGGACAGGAAAGTGGGGCGGCAGGGAGAGAAAGAGCATCTCAAGCCGAGAGAGTGAGTTAGGGGCTTGAGATGCGCTGCTGCCGCCCCCAAGACACACAGCAGGGTTTCTATGGCCAAAGGAAAAGAGGACTGAAAAGGCCCCAACGGGTTGTCTATCCCAACTCCCTGCAACTCAGTGATGAAGGCAGAAGGAAGTGGGGTGCAAAATGTGGAGCGGTTGAGGAGGCAGAAACCCATAGAGAAAACCAACAAGGAGATTTGGGGGTGGGGGAGAGAGACAGAAGCCATCAGCAGTCCGTGGTGATCTTGGAGGAGAGCTCCTGGATCCGCCGAGCGCTGCAGCTCTTGCAAAGGATGTGGCCGTCCAGCGGGTAGCAGCCTCGGCCTTCGCCCTCGGAGGAGAGGAGCAGCCCACACTCCTGGGAGGGGGGGAGAGAGAAGAGAATTGGCGGCTGACATCCGTCCGTCTCGAGAGACAATGGAGTGCGCCTCCAGGGGGTAAAGTCAAACCTCTGCATCGGCATCACTGAAGTGATCCCCCCAGAGAGCAAGTGTGTCTGGGGGTCCTGGGCTGCCCAGATGACCAGACCCCCCCCGGCCTCGCAGGTGTGGTCCAAAGGAAAGCAGAGCAAGACGTCTGGCACCAGCTCGGCTGCAGGAGTTGCCGGAAGGAGGCGTGCAAGGCACCATCCAACCCTCTTAGGGACTCCACTCCAGATTTGTGTAGGGTTTTCTTATCCCGAAGATATCCCGCAAGGCAGCGGAGGTTGAGAACCAGAGTTTTCCTCCTCCAAGACGGGCTCCCTTCACAGGTGGATGAGCCCCGTCTGCCCCTCATTTCTCTCTACAGCAGGGGTCCCCAGACTTTCCCGGCTTTGGGACGGTGCCTGCTGCGCCGACCGCGCGACGGGCCGGAGGGCGGGGGAGTGTGCGCCCGTGCGCATGCACACACACACTTACGCGCTTCCAGGTCGGAAAAAGCGACGGAGATCGTTTGTGCGCATGCGTATGGGCCTCCCCCGACCCGGAAGTGCACCGGAAATGACCTCTTCTGGGTCGGGAGAGGCCCATACGCATGCGCACAAATGATTTTGGGCGCTTTTTTCCGACCTGGAAGAGCGCAGCCGCGCTGCGCGCCGTAAGAGTGGGCGGCAGCAGTGGGCGGCGGGGGTCGTCGCGGGCCGGATTGGGGGGGCCGCATCTGGCCCGCGGGCCGTAGTCTGGGGACCCCTGCTCTACAGCATGTACAGAAACGGCCTTCTTGACCGTTGGACCCAAACTTGGTCTCGTCTGCTCACTGAGGGTTTGAGACCCATCAGCTCCTCTCACCTGGTTTAGCCGGCCAATCAAAGCCGTTTCCCGGTATTGTGGCCGCTGTCGCACGCCGACAGCATCTAGGAGCCCCAGGTGAGTGGTGAGTGCAGGTGGGGAGCAAAAGGGAACAAGCTACCCAAGAAGGAACACAGGTGTCCCCCCACCAGAGGTGCTCCTCCCCCTCCCCCTCCCCAACACAGCATAACGTTAACCTGCGGAACTCCCTCCCACAAGAGGCAGGGGTGGTCACTCACCTGGATGGCATTAGAAGAGGGACAGGACAAAGAGACCGGGAGACCGGACAAAGTTGTCTCACCTCGCATTTGTAGCAGCCTATGTGAAAACTGCGGTCCAGGGCAACGATCCGCACGGTCTCCTCCTTCCCAGGCTCTGGCATGATGGCATTACCACAAACTGAGCACCGGGGGGCGAATTTCCTGCCGGGGAGGGGACACACACAAGGATTAAGGAGTTCAGAAGTGAATTTTCTCCCGCTTTTATCTCAGATATGCTAGGAGAGGGAGAATATCCACACGTCGTCAAAACTGTGGAACTCCCTGCCACAGGAGACGGGAGATGCCCCCCCCAACCTGGATGGGTTTAAAAGAGGACGAGACAAACTCCTGGAAGATAGGGCAATTTGCAGGTTTTAAAAGTTGCATTTCAAATTGATGTAACTTTGGGCTTTAGGGAGAAGTGTGGGCAATCAGAGTTATCATCTTCACCGAACCCCAAAGCATGCTGGGAGGGGAGAGCCAAGGATGCCCAGAAACCCCCCCAATCGCTTCTGAGCATGCTCCGCCCAGTTCCAAAATGGCTGCCGCGCCAGAATAAACCGGGGAAAAACAAAAAATCCGTTTTTTAAGCTAGGAACAGCTGGAAAAACGGGGATTTCCCGGGGAAAACGGGAGACTTGGCAGCTATGGTGCCCACGAACCCCCCCCATCCCCCCCAAGTAAATTCCATTTAGCAGAAAGCTGGGGGGGGGGAGAGAGATTTACCGGTGGAAGTCTTCGATGCAGTGAATTTGGCTGGTGGCATCGACCGTGAACGGGACCCCATCAAGGCAGCGATGGCAAACCACGCAGGTGAAGCACTGTGGGTGGTAGGCTTTCCCCATTGCCCGCAGGATCCGGTCCATTATGGGTTTGGAGCACATAGAACATTTTTCCAAGGTCACCTGGCAAGAGGAGGAAAAGGGGGCTTCAACCTACAGACCATGCAGAAGGATTTCAGATGAGAATAGACGCCTCTTATCTACGAAGGCCGGATCATCCGGACGCAAATTTAGAGGTGTTTTGTCTTGGTTCCACACCCGGTGCAGATATCTAGGACTTCAGAAAAGGGCAACCGGAACTACTACTACAATACTACTGCTACTACCTACTACAATGATGATATATATACCATTCTTCATCATAAGATCTGAGGGTGGGGACAAGGGGATGGAGCAGGCCCCCTATGGCGAAAGGGTGTAGTTCTTGGGATTTTAGAGAAAAGGCAAGAAAGAGAAGTTTACAAAATTACGCGTGGGGTAGAGACAGGGAAGTTTCCCTCCTTCTCTCTCAGAGCGCTAGAGCCCGTGGACATACAACGGGGCCAGATGTTGGGAGACTCGGGAAAGATCGGAGAAAGTCCTTCTTTGCGCTGCTCAGAGTTAAACTGCGGAACTCCCCGCCACATGAGGCAGCAGCGGCCATCAACTTGGATGACGTTAAAAGAGGATGGGGCGAATTGACCGAGGAGGTTATTGATGTCCGCAAGATCCAGTGGTATGGGGGGGGGGACCTTTTCTCTGTTCCACTTTCTCAATTCTACACATCTTTTTTATAAACTTCGAGTCTTACTCGCACTTTCTCTACCGTGTTTCTCATATTATAAGACACGTCTTATATTTATAAAAAACACACTATGGCTTACAGTGGTACCTCGGTTTATGAACACAATTGGTTCCGGAAGTCTGTTCATAAACTGAAGCGTTCATAAACTGAAGCGAACTTTTCCATTGAAAGTAATGGAAAGTGAATTAATCCGTTCCAGATGGGTCTGCGGCGTTCGTAAACCGAAAACTCGTAAACCGAGGTGTTCATAAACTGAGGTTCCACTGTATTTTCAAGGGATGTCTTATTTTTTTCCTCCTCCTCCTGCCGCGGCCGGCATTGCTGCTGCGCCTATCACTATGTCTTATTTTCGGGGTATGGCTTATATTCCTTGAATGCTTAAAAATCCTGCTATGGCTTATTTTATGGGTATGTCTTAAAATATGAGAAACGGTAAGGTAAGAAGTCCCAAGGTCTGCAACCTTTCTTCCGGAGGGGTGGGGGACATAACTTTTCAACATCACAGAAGGTGGGGGACTCTCTCCTTCACTGGAAGGGTTTAAACAAGAGGTCGGGGTAGCCACCCGTCACAGATTCTTGAGCTGTGATTCCTGCACTGCAGGGGGCTCAGACTAGATGGCCATTGGGGTCCCCCTTCCGACTCTACAGCCTTGTGATTCTAACCCAGAAAACTGGAGGAATGAAGCTTTTTTTTAAAAAAATTAAAAAAGGATTAAGACAAAAGGCTAAACCCCCAAAGCCTGGTCTCAGTAGAGAATCTGTGGAATGAGTGCAAATGCCTCTGGGCATGTGCAGAGTGCCTCTGAACCTATGATCCAGGGGAAAGCTGCACAAGAGGGCCCAAAGACGTGTTTGCCAATGCCGGATAGACCAGCGGATAGACCAGCGGGGAGGAGCCGAGAGCTGGGGGCTCTCAGAGCCCCCCCTCTGCACCCATCTATTGGATAATAATATATATATGATAAGAATAATATTGGAGAAAACTGGATATTGAAACCTGCTTAACCTAAATCATATATCCCACTTTTACAGCGGCCATTTAAAGTACGCTTCACGCAGAGTATACGCAGTCAGAAGTTGACCTGGCTAAGAAAACACCACCAAGAGCGTAGGGAATTATCTCCCTTATATGAAACCCCTTACTAGCTGCACACTCGTAAAAGTATGCAGAAGAAAATACAAACGGCTGGGTTTCTTTAACTGAAAAACAAACTGACTCTAAAGAGACTTTAAACTAAAGATAAATGATTTCTCTCTTAGCAATGTTATCTACCCACTTTCCAAAACCTCCCACAAACCTCCCACATAACTCCCATTAAACTACCCAAGGATTAACAGTAAACTAGCTTTATAACTAAGCAACTCTCATACTAAGATTCAACTGGGAATCTCTTAAACTGAGAACAACTGAGAGAGTGATCTACTTAGAGATGAATCAAGCTGAAAAATCTAACTAAGAGATACAGAAGGCTTTCTGGCAGAGCCTTATATACAAGAAGCAGAGCCCACGCCTGTGAGCAATTAACAGAAACACCGGCACCTGTTTTTCTTAAACAGACAGTATTTACATTAGACCGGCTCTAAAGTAACTTGACTATTCAAAAAATCCAACACCATCCCACTTGCCAGGACCCCCTGACCCACTCACAATGTAGCAGGATTCGCAGAAGGAGCGCCGGTCGATGGCGTAGAACGGCTGCCCACGGAGGTGGCAGCGGCAAGTGGCGCAGGTGAAGCACTCCACGTGGAAGACCTGGTCCATGGCCACGCAGCCCGTCCCGTCGCCAACCACGTTCTCTCCGCAGCGGGCGCAGCGGCCTGCCAGGGAGGAAGGAGACGTTCGGAGGCTTGGAAGAGGGTCCCCTTCTCCCTCAACCCCCTCCCCCAAAATGCCCCTGCCAGCAACTCTCTACAACCCAGTGTGGCGCAGCAGCCGGACTTTGGGTGAGGGAAGCGTTCCCCCAGGTTCCCGTCTGCAGATAGACTGCTCCTCGACGTGGAGGCTCCACCAGCAGCCGAGACTTGGCACAGCTGCCGGCTGGACCTCCCCCTCCCCTCTCGGCCTCTGCGGACCCTGGTTCCGAAGCTGTGCCACCGAGCGGTTGTCATCTCCCCACCTCTTGGGGTGCCAAACTTAAGAAACCTCACCAAAATATTCGCCCGATGGAGGGTTGTTCATGTCGTACACCAGCTTCTTCGTGAGCCGGTCCAGCTCCTCTTCTGGGCGGCTGGGGGGAACCTGGTGGGTCGAGATGGAAGGCAGAGAAAGATCCATGAGGCCCACCACCCCTTCTCAAGCCATCCATAGCCCTCTTCCCCTCCGTGAATTTGCCTAATCCCTGCCTCCTGTGGCAGGGAGTTCCGCCGTCTAACTATGCACAGCAGGAAGGAGGACCGTCTTCTATCTGCCCCAAATCTCCCCACATCCAGCTTCACTGGTTGCCCACGAGTCCTAGAGCTATGAGAGAGGAGGAGGGAAGCTTCCCTCTTCCTCCAGGATACGGACACTTTTATAAACCTCTAACGTGTCTCTCCTTACATGCCTTTGGTCCAAACTAAAAACTTTCAACTGCTGCAGCCCTTTCTTCCTAGGGGAACTGCTCCCTCCGCTCTGTCCTCTTGGCTTTGCCCTTTGCGAAACCTTTCCCAGCTCTGCAATATTGCAGAAACGTAGAGTGAGAAAGGGTCCCCCAAAGGTCATCCAGCCCAACCCGCCTGCAACGCAGGAATCACGGTTAAAGAACCTTCAATAAAGATAAATAGATGGATAGGTGATGATGATGATTATTTATTAAACTGTATACTGCCCTTCATCCAAAGAACCCCAGGGCAGTTCAGAAATGGACAGACAACAACAACAACAACAATGAATAATAATAATAATAATAATAATAATTAATAAATTAAATTTGTATACTGCCCTTCATCCAAAGAACCCCAGAGCTGTTCAAATATAGACTACTAGTATCTTGAAGCCCATTAAAATAACGGGTGCTAGAACAGTGAGCTAAGGAAGGAAGAAAGGAAGAAAATAGGGAGCAGGAGGGAGAGAGGAAGGAAAGAGGGGAGAGAAAGAAGAGTAGGAAAGTAGGAAGGGAATAAAGAAGGAAAGAATAAGAAAGTGGGAGAGAAGACAGAAAGGGAGAAAGAAGGAAGGAAAGAAAAAGAATAAGAATGAGGGAGAGGAAGAAAGATGGGACGGATGGAAGGAAGGAAGGAAGGAAGGAAGGAGCAGGAGGGAGAGAGGAAGGAAAGAGGGGAGAGAAAGAAGAGTAGGAAAGAAGGAAGGGAATAAAGAAGGAAAGAATAAGAAAGAGGGAGAGAAGACAGAAAGGGAGAAAGAAGGAAGGAAGGAAAGAAAGAATAATAATCAAATAATTGATTAAATTTGTATACTGCCCTTCATCCAAAGAACCCTGAGGCCGTTCAGACATAGACAGATCATTATTATTATTATTATTATTATTATTATTATTATTATTATTATTATTATTATTAACATTCTATGTTGTCCTTCATCCAAAGATCCCCAGAATAGCTCAGATACAGACAGGTAGATAATGATTGTTTATTAAATTTGTATGGCCCCCCTTCCTCTGAAGTTCCCCAGGGCAGTTCAGATACAGAAGCTTCTTGCTCCTCTAACCACCGACCACAGAAACATCCCCCCCCCCTGCAACATCCTTTTCCAGCGGAGGCGACCAGAACCCTCCCCGCTCCCCACTCGACGGGAAAACAAAATAAAACCTGCCGGAATCCCTTTTGACTCGAACGCAGGCTGCCCCCCCGAGAGGACCCCCCCGTACACCTGACCCTCGCCCGCCTCCCCCCCCCGGGCTCTCCTTTTACCTGGTGCTGAAACCTGAATCCTCCGCCAGCTGCCGGCATCTGCGAAGCGACCGCCATCTCCTCCTTCCCCGGTTTCGCCAACCCGGGGTGGTACTGCCCCACCGGCCCCCCTGCCTTGCCGGGCCCTGGGTAGAACTCCCCTTCGGCCACCCGCCGGCCGAACGATGGCGGCTCCGGGTACCAGGGCTCGGCGTCGTGGCCTCGGGGCCGCCCGCCCACCTCCGAAGCGTACTGAGGGGGCGGCTTTGCCCGGTAGTCCAGCCGGGGGGAGGGCGGGCCGTACGCTTGCTCCGCCCGGCGCCGGGGCTGGTTGTACCCGGCGACCGGCTGCGCCACCTTGACCTGGACACTGAACGGCGGGCCAGCAGATGAGGAAGCCGTGGCGTAAGAGGCGGGCATCGGCTGAGGGTACGGCTTGGCGGCCGGGCCTGGCCGGTGGTAGCTGGCAGTGTAGGGGTCCCCGGGCACAGGGGCACCGCTGTACTGGGCAGGGGCTGGCTGCCCACCGTAAGGGGCACTCTTGGCGTAGGCTTGATCAAACCCCGGAGGCTTGGCAGAGGCGGAGAAGGTTCCGGAAGGGCCCGGATTGTAGGCAGAGGCAGGCTTGGCGATGCCAGCCTGAGGGAGGCTATGGGAGAAGGGAGCGGGTTCCAAATTCTGTGGGGGAAAGAAGGGACACGGCTCAGGTACCGGGACAAAACTGGCGAACGATACTAGCGAGGGGTGTGCTATCACGAAATAAGTGTTGAAACCTCCATCGTATCGCTGCCTCTATTATATTTTTTACCCTAATGCCCCTGTATGTCGACAATGACAGCCCTATGAGCTCCTGTCGGATTCCGTTGTGGAATCGAGATCCGAACCCGGATCTCTAGCAGCCGCACAGCAAACCTGATTTCTGCTTTTTAAAAAATGCTTTGGGTGAAATTTGTAGCGGCGACAAGCCCTTGAACTTTTTAAAGTCTTCCAACGCCGGTATCCGGGCCACAGGGAAACCCAGCTCACTCAGGGAGCAGGGGGCTCTACATATTGGGGTCGCGAGTTCGAGACCCACATTGGGCAAAAGATGCCCACCTTGCAGGGGGCTGGACTGGATGACCCTCGTGGTCCCTGCCAACCCTCTGATTCTGCGAGGGTGGGTAGGCACATGGGGTAGGTATCGCCTCTTTGACCACCGCCTCCCCTTCCCCACCCTGAATTCCCGGTGTCTCTCACCTGCCTCTCGCCGCGGCGCTGCCGGGCACTCTCCAAATCGGCCAGCATGCTAGTGAGGGAGTCTATCTGGACGTCGATGCTGGAGGGGCGGGGCGGACCTTGCTCAAGAGACGCCCCCTGCTGGCAGAAAGAGAAGGGTGGGCGAGGGGCGGGTGGGCCATGGGGTGGTCTCTTGGCGCCAGTCAACCGATGGGCAGCGAGAGAGACCACTTTGAAGCCTGGGAGACCCCTCTAACCCCCCCCCCCAAAATCCCACCTACTGTCGGATTTATCCTTTAAACCAAGGATGGGGAAGCTATGGTGGGCTCTCACCTGAGCATAGCCAGGGGTCAAACACCTTTCTCCCTTTCTGTGAGGCACAAAGGGCGGCCAAGTATTTCCCGTGTATAAGACCATATTTCCCCCCAATTTTTTAAAGTTTAAAATTGCGGGGTCATCTTATACACAGAATGTTGCAATTATTTATTTCTTAATTTTGAGCTCAAAAAAACAGAGGGCGTCTTATACATGGGGGCGTCTAACACACGGAAAAATACGGTAATTTTATAAGCTGTATCAAACTGATTGATCATTTACCCGGTTTTGTATGCTTCGTGGTATTTTATGTACTGCGACTTATTTTTACTGATTGTAGTTTAGTAATTCTTTATTGTAACGGATAAGTTATTATTTGCTGCTATTTCACTTTACAGTTTACTGCTATATTCCAGTGGATTATTGACTATTGCTTTATTTGATATCAGATGTTTATTTTAAACAACTACCCGGCTTTTAGAAGACATCTGAAGGCAGCCCTGTTTAGGGAAGTTTTTAATGTTTTGACGTTTTATCGTGTTTTTAATATTCTGTTGGGAGCCGCCCAGAGTGGCTGGGGGAACCCAGCCAAATGGGCGGGGTATAAATAAAAAATTATTATTATATTATTAAAGTTATTGCGACTTTTTTATATGGGGTCAGATTGTTATTAGGTTGCATGATCTTTGCTGTCTATTTTTGCTGTTTCTACAGCTTGCAAACCACAGAATACAGAAAGGCAGTATACAAATTAAAATTGAAATGAAATGGAAAGACCCACCTGTTTAAAAGCAGGCCTTGCCAGACATGTAAGATTAATCGCACTGCTCTGTTTTGCTATTTATTGATACAGTATTTACAGCGTTTCTTCGTCGTTTTGGGTTCCTTCCCCCCCCCCATCATCTTACTTGTGTTTTACGTGAACCGCTTGGTTTTGTTTTTTTGTATATGAAGCGATAGATATACAGCTATTATTCCTGCAGAGTTTCTGTGCACACCGCAAGCAGATTCCACAGCGACGGCTGACACACCTTTACCTGCCGCCCACCTGACAACAGGGCTGGGGCATATGGGTTAAACAGACTCTGCTGTCTCTCCTGCTGTGGGCCATTTATTTATCTATAAAACGGTTTATATACTGCCACCTCCTAAATATATATATACTTCAAAGCGGTTTGTTGCAATAAAAGAATAAAGCCATGCGATAAAAACCATAAAATGGGTTTAAAACACACATCAGTTAAGCCTTGCGGAATAGAAATGTTTTCGGCAGGCGTTTATAAGAAGGCGCCCGCTGAATCTCCAGTGGCAGGGAGTCCCACAGGACCGGGCCAATGACACAAAGGGCTTGGGTTTTCGTTGTTGTCAAACGAGCCTCACCAACTCAGGGGATGACCGACAACATCCCTGCAGAGGATGCCAGGCAATATAATAATAATAATTATTTTTTTTTATTATTTATACCCCACCCATCTGGCTGGGTTTCCCCAGCCACTCTGGGCGGCTTCCAACAGAAAAAATACAACAGAATAATCTATTAAAGATTAAAAGCCTCCCTGAACAGGGCTGCCTTCAGATGTCTTCTAAAAGTCTGGTAGTTGTTTTCCTCTTTGACATATGTTGGGAGGGCGTTCCACAAGGCGGGCGCCACCACTGAGAAGGCCCTCTGCCTAGTTCCCTGCAACTTGGCTTCTCGCAACGAGGGAACCGCCAGAAGGCCCTCGGTGCTGGACCTCAGTGTCCGGGCAGAATGGTGGAGGTGGAGACGCTCCTTCAGGTATACTGGACCGAGACCGTTTAGGGCTTTAAAGGTCAACACCAACACTTTGAATTGTGCTCAGAAACGTACTGGGAGCCAATGTAGATCTTTCAAGGCCGGTGTTATGTGGTCTTGCCGGCCACTCCCAGTCACCAGTCTAGCTGCCGCATTCTGGATTAATTGCAGTTTCCGGGTCACCTTCAAAGGTAGCCCCACGTAGAGCGCATTGCAGTAGTCCAAGCGGGAGATAACTAGAGCATGCACCACTCTGGCGAGACAGTCTGCCAGAGCTGGGATGTAAGGGAGCAGGCGAAATATGGGCTTTAGTGGGTTGGGGCTTCCCACAGCGCTTCCCACAGGGCTTTAGTGGGTTGGGGCTTCCCACAGCGCTACCCTCTGTGCCAGAGCTGCACCGTGTGGATTTCTGCCTAGCGCACTCAAATCGGTCAAGGGACTCAGGAGTGATGGCACCTTTGAAGTACAGTGGTACCTTGGTACTCAAACGCCTTGGTTCCCAAACACCGAAAACCCGGAAGGAAGTGTTCTGGTTTTCAAACGTTTTTTGGAAGCCGGACGTCCGAGGCGGCTGTCGGCTATTGTTTCCGGGGCGTCTGCACCAATCAGAAGCCGTGCCTTGGTTTCCAAGCATTTCAGAAGTCAAACAGACTTCCGGAACGGATTAAGTGGGGCTCTTTTGTTTTTGCTATTTATTTTGCGGTTTTGTTTTTGAGGCTTTTTCGCTTCGTTTTCTTGTGACTGTGTGGAACCCAGTTCAGCTACGGATTGTTCGATTGTGTGACTGCGGAAATGGATAAAAGCCCCCCTCCAAACAGTGACCATCATCAGTGCAGGTAAGGGGGGGAAATTACAGTGGTACCTCGACTTACAAAGGCGATCCGTTCCGCGGAACTCTTCGGAAGTCGAAAACTTCATAAGTCGAAGCGTCCATTTTGTGCATGCGCAAAGCGCGATTTTGTGCATGTGCAGACCGCGCACACCGCTTCTGTGCATGTGCAGAATGCAATCGCGGCGAAAATACTTCCGGGTTAGCGGACTTCGGAAGTCGGAAGCTTCGGAAGTCGAGGCATTCGGAAGTTGAGGTACCACTGTATTTAAATTGTTATCATATACAATACCGTCTTATTTATATTATAAAAAGTAAAAGGTAAAGGGACCCCTGACCATTAGGTCCAGTCGTGACCGACTCTGGGGTTGCGCGCTCATCTCGCATTATTGGCCGAGGGAGCCGGCGTACAGCTTCCAGGTCATGTGGCCAGCATGACAAAGCCGCTTCTGGCAAACCAGAGCAGCACACGGAAACGCCGTTTACCTTCCCGCTGTAGCGGTTCCTATTTATCTACTTGCATTTTGATGTGCTTTCGAACTGCTAGGTTGGCAGGAGCTGGGACCAAGCAACGGGAACTCACCCCGTCACAGGGATTCGAACCGCCGACCTTCTGGTCAGCAAGCCCTAGGCTCAGTGGTTTAACCACAGCGCCACCTATAGTACAGTACAAATTGCTTTCATTTTATGGATCAATGGTCTCGTCAGACAGTAAAATCCATGTTAAATGGCTGTTTTAGGGGTTGTTTTTAAAAGTCTGGAACGGATTGATCCGTTCTGCAGGACTTTCTATGGGAAAGCGTGCCTTAGTTTTGGAACGCTTTGGTTTTGGAACGGACTTCCGGAACGGATAAAGTTTGAGAACCAAGGTACCACTGTAGCCAGATTTGGACAGGACCCCCCCCCCATTCCTTGCGGTTCAACAGGATCAGTACCCACCCACCCACCGTCACAGATCTCTAGGGCCACTGGGCACCCTTCTCCCACCCCCCACCCCTAGACCCATAGCTGGAGCCAAGCAGCAAAGAAATTATAACAGTGACCGTCAAGCTGGTCATCAGATGTCACGAGAAATTTGGTTCTAGTGCAATGGGGTTTCGGGCATTCGCGAATCCCAAAACCTGGTGTCCAAGCCCAGCTTACCTGCAGGGGATATCCAGGAGGAGAAGCACTGCCCCAGGAACCCCCCGATCCTCTCTCGTCGGCGGAAGAGTAATGATGGTCAAAGGTGGGGTCGTGGACATGGGGCGGAGGGCCTGGGGAGCGGTGGGGGGGGGGGAGAAGAAACCAAGAGGGAGGTTTATTATTTTTCATCTATTAAATAAAACTTACACACCACTCGAGTCCATAAGACAGGGGTAGGCAAACTAAGGCCCGGGGGCCGGATCCAACCCAATCGCCTTCTAAATCTGGCCCGTGGATGGTCTGGGAATCATAGAATCATAGAGTTGGAAGAGACCACAAGGGCCATCCAGTCCAACCCCCTGCCAAGCAGGAAACACCATCAAAGCATTCTTGACATTCTTGACATATGCCTGTCAAGCCTCTGCTTAAAGACCTCCAAAGAAGGAGACTCCACCATACTCCTTGGCAGCAAATTCCACTGCCGAACAGCTCTTACTGTCAGGAAGTTCTTCCTAATGTTTAGGAAGCATGTTTTTACATGAGTAGAATGTGTCCTTTTATTTAAAATGCATCTCTGGGTTATTTGTGGGGCATAGGAATTCGTTCATTTCTCCCCCCCAAAAAAATAATATATAGTCTGCCCCCCCCACAAGGTGGACCGGCCCCCTGCTGGAAAAGGTCGCTGACCCCTGGCATGAGAGAAGCAACAGCTCAAAGAGGTTTCAGAAAATACGCAATTTGCAACAACGGTTTAAAAACATGCAAAAAAGGCCCAGAAAGATTAAGATTCAGAAGCATTTGAGTCAGCTTGTCGGAACGTGAATGTTCTTAGCAGTTGCCAGAAGGAAGACATGGGAGGCCCCTGCCTGTTATCAAGAGGCAGGGAGTTCCGAAGTTTCAGTTGGAATAAGAATTTTTCCAGCCTCCAGCCAGTTAGGATCTGCTCTAACCTGATGGGACTGAGGCGAGGGGAGTGGCGTCATTTTTCCAGGTAAGCCCCAGGTGAGCCCAGGTAGGTAGACAGGAAGCAGCTGCTTTGTGAGAGTAACCCCACTGGGTCCAATGCGTCTGGCTGGCCCCTCCAGCTTTCTTAAGCAGGTCAACGGAAGAGCTTATTTCTTGCATTTATATCCCAACTTTTTTCCAAGGAGTCCGTGGTTCACCCCCCCTCCTCGGTAAAACCCCACAACAACCCTGCAAGGTAGGTTAGGAGGATTTCCTCGGAAGACCAGCAATTTCACATCCAAGTCCTTTAAGATGCCCCCCCCCCCCAGACCTGGAGATTTGTCGGCTAGTAAGACCTAAAACAGCGGACCCCAAACTTTTTTGGATCCCAAACTTTTTGGGTGCCCTCCCTGCTCAGTCCCATAAACTCAGCCCAAGTGTCCCCTACCTCCCCCTACAAGGAGCATAATTCAGAATAGCAGCTGGCACGCCCCCCCCCCCCCCGAAAATAATAATAACGGCATAAAATTCAAAACAGTCACAACAAACTGCACATTCACTCAAAATCCAGTTAAATCTATTTAATGCAAGAGAACTGGTGAACTTGACCCACTGCCGCCCCCTTGCTTCTTAGCACCCCTCCCCCCAGGTAAACCTGGAATCGTAAGGTTGGTAGGGACCCCCAAAGGTCATCCAGCCCCACCCGCTGCCATGCAAATAATCCATTGATGTTCTCCGCCACCACCTTACCTGGCACGGGGGGTAGGTACTGCCCCGTCACGCTCATTGTCCCGTTGGCCTCAAGAGACCCATAGGTGGGTTGGGGGGCACTCGGAGAAGACGCAAAACCCTTCTGGGGCTTGAAGGCAGCCGGAGTAGAAACGGTGACCCCAGGCTGCCCCGGAACCCCCACCTGTTTCGGGGGGAGCCAGGTGGGGCCAGACATCACGTGGGGAGCTAGGAATGAACGAAAAGAGAGAAATTTGCATTTCATTTTCAAAGGAGCAAGAAATCTGGGCCTCGGAAGTTGCCGCAGAGAGCTTTTTCTTTTCTCATTTTTTGAATATTTTAATTTACAATCGTACCGCAGCTCATCTGAAGTTACAAGATCCCCACAGATCTCTGGACTTCCCCCTCTGTGGGTCCAATGATTAAACCTTTTCTACCACATCTTTTTTTTAAAAAATACAGTGGTGCCTCGCTAGACGAAATTAATTCGTTCCACGGGTCTTTTCTTATAGCGAAAAATTTGTCTAGCGAATCCCATAGGAATGCATTGAATTTTTTTTAAAAAATTTTGCCCATAGGAACTCATTAATTGAATTTCAATGCATTCCTATGGGAAACCGTGATTCGCTAGATGAATTTTTCGTAAAACGCATTCGTCTAGCGAGGCAAGCTCCGCTCGAAAAATCCTATCGTTAAGCGGAAATTTCATTAAGCAGGGCATTCGTTAAGCGAGGCACCACTGTAATCCAAATTTTTATCACTCCATTGCGTCCATAGTTCTCGTTACATTACAAGTGTTATTACAGTGCTGCTAACATAAGCAGTGAGCCTTCTCGGAGCCCAGGACTCTTGGGTCCATTCCGCAGCGTTTGAACTCTTTTGCGAGGCACCCTGAAGACCTTGGACAAATCCAAGGAAGAAATATTATATTTTATTACATTTCTATCCCACTTTTTTCTCCAAGGAGTTATAGGTTAGAGCAGGCATCCCCAAACTTTGGTCCTCCAGATGTTTTGGACTACAATTCCCCATCTTCCCTGACCACTGGTCCTGTTAGCTAGGGATCATGGGAGTTGTAGGCTAAAACATCTGGAGGGCCGCAATTTGGGGGTGCCTGGGTTAGAGCCTATTATCCCTAAAAAAAAAATAGGTAGAGCCTTTTTCCCTAAAAAAAAAGATGTTTAGGGGTACTCTCATTTCGACTCAAGAAAATCACCATTTTATAGTTCAAACCGGGGAAAATAAAAGTAAAGATTCACAAAATGTTTAGGGGTATGCATAGCCACCAGGGGAAAAATAGCACTGGGAGGAGCATAGAATCATAGAGTTGGAAGAGACCACAAGGGCCATCCAGTCCAACCCCCTGCTGAGCAGGAAACACCATCAAAGCATTCTTGACATATGTCTGTCAAGCCTCTGCTTAAAGACCTCCAAAGAAGGAGACTCCACCACACTCCTTGGTAGCAAATTCCACTGCCGAACAGCTCTTACTGTCAGGAAGTTCTTCCTAATGTTTAGGTGGATGTTATTGAGCAGATGGTTCTCCTCAATAATTCCCTACAACAACCCTGCGAGGCGGGATTTCAGTGGGTTTTCAACACTCATTTCAGGATAGCGAGTGGGTCAAATATGCACCCCTTATTAGCATCATTCACCAGTTTTGGAGATCCCAGTTTAGTCACAACAGAGATGCACTTTGAAGCTAGGAAACTAATCTTCCCCAGGCTGGTACCCTCCAGGTGGTTCAGACTCATGCGAGGCTGACCGGAGGGCGCCAGGTTGGGGAAAGGTGGCTTCAACCTCACTGCGATCTTCAGAAAACCCACACCTTCTTAAGAAGGTCATCCAGCGCACACACACACAAAACGAGGCCAACTGCTAAAAGCTGGTGGTGCCGTGAGTGCCGGACAAATGGAGCTCGCTGTGTGTGGCCTCGGACGCCAGACCCTGACTCTCAGGCTGGCCTGCCTCCCTCGCAGGGCTCTTGTGAGGATGGAAGGAGGAGGAGAAGGGGGAAAGATGGCCTGTGGATGCAAGCAATAAAGAGAATCGTCGAAGGAGGTCCAGACCAGGAGGATCATAGAATCATAGAGCTGGAAGAGACCACAAGGGCCATCCAGGCCAACCCCCTGCCAAGCAGGAAACACCATCAAAGCATTCCTGACATATGAACATCAAGCCTCCGCTTAAAGGAGACTCCACCACACTCCTTGGCAGTAAATTCCACTGCCGAACAGCTCTTACTGTCAGGAAGTTCTTCCTAATGTTTAGGTGGAATCTTCTTTCTTGTAGCTTGAATCCATTGCTCCATGTTGTCCGCTTCTCTGGAGCAGCAGAAAACAACCTTTCTCCCTCCTCTATATGACATCCTTTTATATATTTGAATGACTTCAAGGTTTCAGTAAAAAAAATAAAAAAATCCTATTTCACCGGGGAAGTTTAAATGAGGAGATTCTGGAGCAACTAAGCCAGATAGGTGGGATATAAATAATAAAATTGTTAGCATTATTCCTTCTGCAAATGCAGGCCAAAAAGGACTTCAGCAAGGAGATTGGGGGGTGGGGTGGAAGGAAGGGAAACACTTGCCATAATTGCACAAATGGGGGTCTGGGAGCCCCTTAGAAGCTCCCTAAAGCCACGCAGCAGAGTGGGCTAGCAGATCTTTAAAGGGTGTCATAGCAACGAACCCCCTTTTTGGGGGTCTTTTCCCCCACCCCTCCCCCAAATCGCCCGGCTTCTCAGTTTCCCCCTTAAAATCGTGTCAGGGTCTGCTCCGAAGCCACACCCAGACTCTCTGGAAGAAGACAGCTATGGGTCGGTCCCCATAGGCCAGGCTTTAAGGCACTTTGCACATGCTCCATCCACCCCTTGAGCTCGAGGGGTTGCTCCGAGCCCAGCTCAGGGCGAGGCCTACTACTGCACCCCCCCCTCCTTGCAGGAACCCAGGCGTCCAGGCTACCAACCCCGCTCCGACCCACCCAACCCTCCCACCCCGGATCCCCAAGGCTGCTGCTGCTGCCGCCGCCCCACCAACTCTGGGCAGGAAGGAGGAACCCAGGCGTCCGAGCTCCCGCCCTCCATCTCCAAAGGAGCTCTCTATCGGCCCCAAAGTGGGAGCGGGGAGCCCCCTATTAGCCCCCATGCACGGGGGTGGGGGTGGGGGAAGAGGGGATCCTGGGTGCTAGCCAACTTTCACCCTAGAGAATATGGGGAGGAGAAAGGAGGGAGGGGATCCCAGGAAAGGGGGTTAGGGACGCGCCCAGCTCGAAATACGGGGCCGATTTCCCCACCCTAAAAATTGCATCAGGCTTGAATGCAATGGGTGGGGTGGGGTGGGGGTGGGGGTCTCCTCTACCCCACAGGGGCTCACCTGATCCCAGGAGCTGGCAGCTGGGGAGGGGGTCGAGCTTCCTGCGGCCCCAGCTCGATCCCCGCCCGGGCCGAGGCGCCGCGCTCAACTTTCTTGCAAACTTTCTTCCGTCCCAGAAAACTTTCCTTCCCTTTCTCTCTCTCCGCCCCCCACGCAACACTTTTTTTTTCTTAATGGACCCCCCTGGGTGACGTCACCGCATTCCAGAGCGTCACGTGGAGCCTGGGAATTCCTGCCACTTCCGGTGGGAGGAGGGCGAGGGTGAATGGGTTGGGGTGGGGGTCTGGTAGGGGGCGGGGCGGAGGGTCTCTCTCACCCCCCCCCCATTTGCCTCTCTCCGCCGTGGGCTCGGACACTCCTGGGTTCCTCTTGGAAGAGGAGGGGTCATAGGGTTTTTAGAGTAAAGGGCTTGGGGGGGCCCCGGACTCCTGGCTCCCCTGGGGGGCAAGGGTGGGGGTGGGGAAGGGACAGGACGCCTGGGTCCTCCAGGGAAGGAGTGTGCCTCTAGGTGGGTCCTCTGGGAGGAAGTGTGTCAGGAATTTATTTTTTTTGGGGGGGGAGAGAAGGACTCCTGAGCCCTCTAAAAAGGGGGTCTGCCTCTAGTGGGGCGCCAGCTCAAGAGGCGTGCCAGGACTCCTGGGTCCTCTTTGTTTCATTTTAGTATGTTCATTGTGGTTTGTCTTTTGCCCTTAGTTTAAAAATTAAAGTTTCTTAAAATCATCATCATCATAATAAAAGTGTTTTTTTTTTCTGGTGGGTACCTGCAGGGCAGGACTCCTGGGTCCTCTCTTGGTGGGGAGGGGAGCAGGACTCCTGGCTTCCCTTCCCCAGGAAAGAAGGCCTGATGGGAAGCCAGGGTTCCTGACCTGCTTTGGAGGGCAGTTGCGTCTAGTGGGCGGAGGCAAGCCTAGGCACCCAGGCTTGGGAAAGGAGTGTGAGGGGGTGGGGTGGCGCTCTTTCTCTCCCCCCCCCCTCGCCTAGGGAGCTGTGATGCAGAGTTGCGTGTCTGAGACACGGGCAGGGTGTGCCAGGCTCCGGGTTGGGGTCTGCATGTCACAGCACGCCTGGCAGGGAAGGGGATCGTATCCTGCCTCTGCCACTGTCTGCCTTCAGCCGCCGCTCATGTTTCCTGGTGGGGAATCCACGGTCAGAGCTCTTGCGCCAGCCTTCCAGATACCTCGGACTACAAATCCCATCAGCTCAGGGCCAGAGGGGTGTACTGGATGACCTTTGGGTGCCACCTCCTTAAGAAGGCGTGGGATTTCGCGGCCGTCACAAGGGGGGTCTGAGCTCACCCTTCCCCAACTGAGGACCCTCCAGGTGGCCTGGACTACAACTCCCATCAGGGAAGGCCGGTATGGCACAGCGGTTAAACTTTAAAGGTAGGGGGTTGGACTGGATGGCCCTTGTGGTCTCTTCCAACTCTATGATTCTATTATTCTAAAGGTGTTGACCTTGAAAGCCCTAAACGGCCTCGGCCCAGTATACCTGAAGGAGCGTCTCCATCCCCCATCGTTCTGCCCGGATACTGAGGTCCAGCGCCAAGGGCCTTCTGGCGGTTCTCTCCCTGTGAGAAGTGAGGTTACAGGGAACCAGACAGAGGGCCTTCTCGGTGGTGGCGCCCATCCTGTGGAATGCCCTCCCACCAGATGTCAAAGAGAGGGGGGAAAACTACCAAACTTTTAGAAGACATCTGTTTAGGGAAGCTTTTAATGTTTAATAGATTATTGTATTTTAATATTCTGTTGGAAGCCGCCCAGAGTGGCTGGGGAAACCCAGCCAGATGGGCGGGGTATAAATAATAAATTGTTGTTGTTGTTGTTAGTGGTGGACTAGGCCTCTCGGGAGAGACCAGGGTTGAAATGCTTGCTTGGCCATGAAGCTCACTGGGTGACCTTGAGCCTATCGCTGCCTCTCTCAGCTGAACCTACCTCACAGGGCTGTTGTGAGGATTAAATGAGAACCGTGTGCAGCACTTTGAGTTCCTTGGAGAAAAATGGTAGGATTGCAAAGCAATGCAATGCAATTAAATTCAATTAAATGGTTGTAACTAAACTAGACTCCCAAATCTGTTTGATGATTCTAATGAGAGGTGTGTAAATCCTGAAAGGAGAGTTGACACTTTCCCCTATTCCATTTTTCACCCAAGCGCCTTGAGGGGCGATGTGTGGGGTCTTCTTGCCCCAACCGTCCCCATTAACTTTAGAACAACACTGTGAGATAGGACAGGCTGCATGGGTTTAGTTCGAGGCTGCCTGATATTTTTCATGGCAGAGTCGAGATCTGAACCCAGATCTCCTAAGCCTCCCCTAGAGGCTGCATGACGAACACTATCCTTGGTGGTTTTGTTTTTCTTTGCCATGGATGGAATTTGTGGTGGCGTCTTGTTCTTACAGTATAGGTGGCGCAATGGGTCAGTAGGCGCGTTGGGTCAGGGCGCCCGAAGGTTGGTGATTCGAGCCCACCCAGGGGCTAGACTAGATGACCCTCAGGGTCCCTTCCTGATGGCAGTTGTAGTCCAAAACATCTGGGCGGCACCAGGTTGGAAAAAGAGTGTCTTAGCTAGCCAAGGAAGGTCCCCAGAACCTATTTTCTGCTTCTAATGCCAGAACTAAGCATTTAGACGCCAGAACTAGCTATAAAGAAACCAAGGCATGTGCAGAGTGCAAAAGACCCTAGGATTTCCTGATGGTAAGAGCCATTTGATAGCGGAATGGACTCCCTCAGGGTGGGCTCTCCTTCCTTGGAGGTTTTTCAAGGCCGCCTGCCAGGGATTCCTGCCAGGGCCGCCTGCCAGGGATTCCTGCATTGCAGGGGGCTGGACTGGATGACCCCTGGGTGACCCCCCACTTTGCAACTCTGTGATTCACGTTCATATATACACCTGAAGGTGATCGGGAGAGGCTTCTGAGGAAGGAGGCGGGGATTTGACCTGCTGAGTAAGCTCACATATTACCTCCCCCCCCCCAGGAAACGGACATGAATCACCGTCTCGTTCGCCCTGGCACTCTCCCAACCTTATCGGGCCCCGCCGGGCCTCTTTATCAATCTTGGCCGCAGCTCAAATGTTTTAATAGACACTGGAGAGCCGGAAAGAGCAAATATTGCCGCAGTTCTGTGTGTGGGGTGAATCGGGGAGGGAACGGTGGGGTGGTGCAGTGGTTAGAGCGCAGGTCGGTCCTTTCTAGCAGGCCAAAGAAGCTTGGGGGGGGGCGGGTGGAGAGAAGGCTATATAGATAAGGAAAAACATGCATATGGCAAAGAAAGCCCAAAGGGTGGTTCTCCAGCCGGCTGCCACATTGGCACTCGGGCGGTCTGGACCGAGGCCTGCCCACAATCTTCTTCCACCCGAGGCAAGCAAGCGTCTATTTTTAAGGCTGGCCACCCCACCCCCCAACACCCCACCCTGCTGACCGCTGCAGTGTTCTGTGAAATCTGAAGCCTAAATATAATACGAATCTACAGGAGCATCTCAGAGTCCTTTTGCTATTTCGGACCTGGGAACTTCTTCCAAGAGTCTCCCCAAACTACCCAGCTGCCTCATTTCTGCCTTCATAGAATCATAGAGTTGGAAGAGACCACAAGGGCCATCCAGTCCAACCCCCTGCCAAGCAGGAAACATCATCAAAGCATTCTTGACATATGCCTGTCAAGCCTCTGCTTAAAGACCTCCAAAGGAGGAGATTCCATCACACTCCTTGGCAGCAAATTCCACTGCCGAACAGCTCTTACTGTCAGGAAGTTCTTCCTAATGTTTCGGTGGAATCTTTTTCTTGTAGCTTGAATCCATTGCTCTGTGTCCGCTTCTCTGGAGCAGCAGAAAACAACCTTTCACCCTCCTCTATATGACATCCTTTTATATATTTGAACATGGCTATCATATCACCCCTTAACCTTCTCTTCTCCAGGCTAAACATACCCAGCTCCCTAAGCCGTTCCTCATAAGGCATCGTTTCCAGGCCCTTGACCATTTTTGTTACCCTCCTCTGGACACGTTCCAGCTTGTCAGTATCCTTCTTGAACTGTGGTGCCCAGAACTGGACACAGTACTCCAGGTGAGGTCTGACCAGAGCCGAATACAGTGGTACTATTACCTCCCTTGATCTAGGCGCTATACTCCTATTGATGCAGCCCAGAATTGCATTGGCTTTTTTAGCTGCTGCATCACACTGCTGACTCATGTCAAGTTTGTGGTCTACCAAGACTCCTAGGTCCTTTTCACATGTACTGCTCTCAAGCCAGGTGTCACCCATCCTGTATTTGTGCCTTTCATTTACATTTCTCCTTGTTAAAATTCATCTTGTTTGCTTTGGCCCAGTTGTCTAATCCGTTAAGGTCATTTTGAAGTGTGATCCTGTCCTCTGGGGTATTAGCCACCCCTCTCAATATGGTGTCATCTGCAAACTTGCTCAGGATGCCCTCATTCTACTCATGTAAAAACTGCGGGAAGGACAGATCGTGAAGCTGAGGCTCCAATACTTTGGCCACCTCATGAGAAGAGAAGAATCCTTGGAAAAGACCCTGATGTTGGGAAAGATGGAGGGCACTAGGAGAAGGGGACGACAGAGGACGAGATGGTTGGACAGTGTTCTCGAAGCTACGAACATGAGTTTGACCAAACTGCGGGAGGCAGTGGAAGACAGGAGTGCCTGGCGTGCTCTGGTCCATGGGGTCACGAAGAGTCGGACACGACTAAACGACTAAACAACAACAAAAAAACTGCGGGCCGGATTTAGAAGGCGATTGGGCCGCATCCGGCCCCTGGGTCTTAGTTTGGGGAACCCTGGTCCAGAAAGACAGGTTTGCTATCTCATCTGCTGTTTGGAAGAACTGGAGCACAAGAAGAGTAGAGGTTACAAGGAGGGAAGGTAGGCTGTCTCCCCAAACATCCCACAGCCTTCATTGAGCAAGTAGTGCAGACTGCTTCACACAATCACCCCAGTGAATCTGAGATTTGTGGGTCAGGAATTCGAAGGCAAGAGCTCAGGAGTCCAGCTGCTGTCCAATATCTGGTAGTAAAGGAGAGAAGCCTTAGCCGGGTGACTGAGCCCATCTCCTCTGTTTGAGCCTGGCGTCAGACGAAGCAAGCCTCTGGGTTTTGCAAAACGACTCTGGGCAGGCGCCAGAAAAAACTCTGCCCTCCTGTGGAGACAGAGCATAGCCATGGCCTGGCTAGCAGCCATCACTGCTTCCTGTGGCAGGGAGTTCCGCAGATTAACTCTGCGCCGCGCGAAGAAGTCCTCCGTTCCCCCTGTCCTAAATCTCCCAACACTCACTGGAGTTAGGAGCATAGCTGCCAAGTTTTCCCTTTTCTCGCGAGGAAGCCTATTCAGCATAAGGGAAAATCCCTTAAAAAAAGGGATAACTTGGCAGCTATGGTTAGGAGAGAGAAGGGGAAATCGACTTTTCTCCGTCCACTCTCTCCATGCAGCGCACCTTTCCATTCCCAGCTGCGTGGAGGGGGGAGGGGAGAGAGAGAAATGCCCTCGACACATGCTCAGAGGCACCTCTGTTGCGGCTTCGGATATTCCATGGCCGGGGGAACTGGGACACCCCCTCCCCACTCTTCCCGCCATCCTTTTGAACGCGGGACTAAAGACTCAGGAAAAGCGGGGGGGGGGGAGAGGGGAGGAAATGGCCTCATGCAAACAGGTGCTTCCTCCCTCCGGCCTTCGCCCACCCCCAAACAAAAAAAGAACAAAACCTGAACACCCCTCCAACGCCCGCCCTGGGCTTGCAAGAAATGTCACAATGTCAGGAAGCGTGAAGCAAAGTCTAGAAAAAGCCTTAGGGGTGGGGAGGGGGCTTTGAAGCAGGGACCCCCACCCCCACCCCGTGCGTTTGGCAAGATATCAAGATTTGGGGAACTGGAAGAAGGCATCCAGGGTTTTTTTTGTTTGTCATTCTTCCATCTTTGGGGTTGTGGGGTACCCGGGTACGGCTAAGACGCGGAGCAGAGTTTCCCTGAGTTGTAAGCGCCCCCTCTTTTTCCTGAAAGCGCTATAAATACACCCACTCCTGCCTCTCCCCCCCCAAAAAATCACAGACACACCTCTCTCTGCTTCCCAGTACAGCTGAGCCAAACTCTGAAAGGAAGGATGTGTGACTTAACGCCGTTTCCTTTCCGACGTTATAAAAAGGCCATGCCGGCCCAGCCGTCCTCCGAGGCTGGTTCTCGGGGCTCCGCGGCTTCAGGGGGGGTGAAGGGGGGTTCAGCTGGCTCTCTGGCCCCCAGCTCCCCACCTGCGGGCAGGGATAGCACGTTGCGGGCGGCTCCAGGAAAAGACCCTGCGGGACAGGGGGGTAAGCATCCAAAACCAGGCGTTCCCAAGGACGCGCAAAAGGGGTGAAGGGCAGGTGGGTTTTTTTTCCCTTCGGGGGGGGGAACGGGGTTCAAGGGGTGAAGGAGAGGCTACCCGTGGCCACCGCTAGTCAAGAGGGCTATGCTCTACGCCGTCCCCTGTCGGAGGCAGTAAACGCGTCTGGATGCCAGTTGCTGGGGGGAGAGTTTCTCGTGCGCTCGGGTTCCGCTTGCGGGTTTCCCCATCGTGGGCACCGGCTTGGTCCACGTGAAAAGAGGGTGGGGGGCTAGATGAGTCCAGGGTCTTCTTAGGTTCTTAGGAGCAGGCTGGGTGGGAGGAAACGGGACCCCTGGGGGGGGGTTGGGGGGGGAGAGGCGGTCTCGGTTTCCATGGTCTCATGCGCTCGCTTTGCGCTTTTCTCCCCAAAGGCTCAGAATAGAGGCATATCCACATCGTTGTGCAGGTGAAGGACACGAAGTTAAAAATAAAAAAAATGCATTTGGAATATAAGTATAAATTTATATTTGTGAAATGCGCTTCGGACCGGGACGTGAGAGAGTCCAGAGTTCGAATCCTCACTCGGCCATGAAGCTCCCTGGGTGCCTCAGCTTCACCTGCCTCGCAGGGTTGTCGTGGGAGCCTGGGGGGGGGTTGTTAAATTGGGAGGGGGGAACAATGCGTGTCCCTTTGAGCAAATTGGAGGAAAAAGGTGAGATGTAAATGCAATCGACCGATCCATCAAGTATTGGAGGGTGCCTTGAATCCCAACTAAGAACGCAGGATATATAAATGCATTCAATAAATACAACAAATTTGGTGCAAGGGATCATGGGAACTAGGGACTCCCGGGAGGGTTTTCCATGACTTCTTGGAGGCCAGCTGCATGCGGCTGCAAAAGGCAGGGCGCCAAGACTTCTGCATTCTTCAATAAATGAATGGAGGGAGGATCAAAGAGGCGGCTGGCCAGGACTCCTGGGTTGTAACCTCCAGCTCTGTGCTACGTCCCTGACCTGGGAAGGTTGTCCTGTGTGCAGTAGACTCCCCTTTGAGGGATGTTTCTAAAGAGAGCTCAGGTGGCCATCTGTCAGGGATTCGTCAGCTATGATTCCTGCATTGCTGGGGGGTGGGCTGGATGACCGCAGGGTACCCTCTCGAGATCTCTATATGACTCCAGGACACCCGAGCTCATGGCAGCTCAGTCTGCAGAGTGTGAGGCTCATTCTCTCTCTCTCTCTCTCTCTCTCTCTCTCTCTCTCTCTCTCTCTCATTTTCTAATTTACATTTCAAAATATTCACTTAAACAACCTTAAATCAATGGCTTCCTTTCTTCTCTTTCCGTGGTTCATTTTGCATACCAAACATCCCTGCGTATTTTACATGAACTAAACCATTCAGTTACATCCATCAAAACTTATTTACACTGTTGGATTTATCTTAATGCTACCAGCGGTTTTAAAGGAACGCAGTTTTCACCCATATATTCAGTAAACGTTTTCCAATCTTCTCTAAACATATCTTCTCTTATTCTATATGTTAAATCTGCAAGTTGCGTGTATTCCATCAGTTTACGTTGCCATTCTTCTTTGGTTGGGACCTCGCTCATTTTCCATTTTGGGGCTAACGAAACACGGGGCCGCGTAGTGGCAGACATAAATAGTCTTTTTTGACACCTGGGAATTTCCCTCTGAATTATCCCCAGCAAAGAGGACTCTGTGTTGTTGTTTTTTGAAAGGTATTTTAAAACATTTTTTCAATTCATTATATATCATTTCCCAATACTCTTTTACCCTTTTACAAGTCCACAACATGTGATAAAACATAACCTCATTACATCTCCAGCCCTTATCCGATTCGGACATATACATTTTAGCAAGTCTACTCAGAGTTAAATACCATTTTCAGGTAGTTCTCCTTCAATAAATAACATGCTGTGAACTTCAAATCACTCTTCCAAAGTTTTCCCCAGAGATTCAAATCTATATTGTGTGTGTGTGTGTGTGTGTGTGTGTGTGTGTATTTCTCTCTCTCTCTCTTCGTGATTTTTTAGGTTTTCCTGCTTTTGGTGTAACTGTATATGCTTTTTAATTTGTTTTCTTTCTTTTCTTTTTATAGATATCTTTATTGCATTTAAAAATTTACCAAAAAAAGAAAATAAATTAATCCTTACACCCACATGTACCAAAAAGAAAACGACACATAAAAGAAAATATAAAAAGGAAAAGGGAAAAGAAATACTTGTCAAGTACACAAAGTTATTTAAGGAGTACAAACCATCGTTCGAATATTCTATACACAAAGTTCATAGCAACATATTACCTTTATATTCCCTCTTTCTGTTGTCCCTTTACCATCACATTCTTCCTATTCCTCTAAAGTGGTTCGAGTCCCTTGTGTGTTAACTGACTTCCCTCTGTATATTATGTCCTATATCTATTGCCCAGCAGAGTGGGAGGCTCTTAATCTCAGGGTTGCAGGTTCGAGCCCTGCAACGGCAGGTTGGGCTCTAGAATCTTCAAACTACAAGAAAGAAGATTCCACCTCAACATTAGGAAGAACTTCCTGACAGTAAGAGCTGTTCGGCAGTGGAATTTGCTACCAAGGAGTGGGGTGGAGTCTCCTTCTTTGGAGGTCTTTGAGCAGAGGCTTGACAGGCATATGTCAAGAATGCTTTGATGGTGTTTCCTGCTTGGCAGGGGGTTGGACTGGATGGCCCTTGTGGTCTCTTCCAACTCTATGATTCTAGATGACCCTTGGTGGTCTCCGCCATTCTAAGGCTCTTCCCGCTCCCGCAGGCGCGATGGCCGGGCCACGCGACCAGAGCGACGTACGCGAGTTCACGCGCCACTCCAACGACGTCCTGATGAACCTGAACGAGCTCCGGAAGCGGCACATCCTCACGGACGTCACCTTGCGGGTGGGGGGCTGCCCTCTGCAAGCCCACAAAGCCGTCCTCACCGCCTGCAGGTGAGTGTCCCACCTTACTTGTCTGTGTCTGTGCCACACGTGGCCAAGGGGGTCCATAGGAGGGCGGCGGCTTGTAAAAGCGTAAGAGGGAGCGCTTGGTTAGGCAACACGGGGGTCCACGTCCGGTGAGCCCCACATGGCCTCCCTGGCGGCAGGGAGGGCGAGAGGCCTCCGATACGGGGCACCGGTTTTGTGGTACGGAGGGCAATGCTGGGACACAGAGCAGCCACATGGGAGGTGATACAGTGCCGGATTTACGTATAAGCTAAACAAGCTATAGCTTATCAGCAGCCAGCAGCCAGCAGTAGCCCTTTCCTCTACCATGTTGTCCGATCCTTTTGTACAGCCATCCAAGCTAGTCACCACGGCCTCCTGTGGCAGGGAGTTCCACAGCTTAACTATTTGCTAACCATAGTTTACCTACCAGATGTGCTCACCATAGTTCACCTACCAATTTAACTATGTGCTCACCATGGTCTATCTGCCGAAAACTTGTCATCACCAACCGTATCCCAGAGAGAAGGGAATTCCATAACTGGGGTGCCAATACCAATAAGGCCCTGCTGTCTGCCACGGACTGAGTTATCCTCACACTTGTTCCTCTCCCTACATTGTGTCGGAAAAACATGCCACTGGAGAGACTTGGTCATGCTGAAATGGGCATGCTGGATCCCAGAGCTGGCTCGAGTCGAGTGCGAATTCTGCACGGTTCCAGAGGCACCCTTTAAAGTTCTCTTCCCAACATTGCCTTTTGCAGCGCGGGATTTCTTCCCAATGCCATCCCCTCTTGAACCTCTCTTTCCTTCCTTCTCCCCCACAAGAGAGTCAGCGTAGTGTAGCAGTTAGAATTTCAGCAGGGGGCCAGTCCACTGTCCCTCAGACCTTGTGGGGGGCCGGACTATATTTTGGAAGAGAAAAAAAATGAACAAATTCCTATGCCCCACAAATAACCCAGAGATCCATTTAGAAATAAAAGGACACATTCTACTCGTGTAAAAACACGCCGATTCCCGGACCGTCGGCGGGCTGGATTTAGAAGGCAATTGGGCTGGATCTGGCCCCCCAGGCCTTAGTTTGCCTACCCATGCTATAAAGGGTCTGGAAACCAGTCCTGATGAGGGACAGTTGAAGGAGTTGGGTGTGTTTAGCCTGGAAAAGGGGAGACTCAGAGGACGCCCGGGCCTTAGTTTGCTTACTAAGGCTTAGGGCCCCACTCTCTTGGGGGGGCCCAAAAATTTAAAGGAAAAAACAACAACTGGATGTAAATTTCCAAAATATAAGATAAAAAAACAAATTAAATAAAACCTACTTACAGCAACAGTGTTTTGTGTTGTGTAGGCTCCTATGGTGTAAGTCATGGGCCCCACCTGCTAGCCTGCTCCCTAAAATATCACTGGTTTGCTCCTATATATATATATATATATATATATATATATATATATACATTCTGCATGGACTGGTTGCATGGCAACGTGGGCAAATGGCTTGAGATACCTATGAGGTCCATAAATGACCATATAGCACAGCATATATTCAACACAAAAAAGCAGTGACCATTTGTTGTTGACAAAGGACAGCTGGACATACAAAGGGCCCCGTTACCTTCAGTAGCTCAGGGCCCCATCAGACCTAAATCTGGCCCTGGAGGTAAATCTCCACCCGCCAGTGCCACAAAGCTCCCGCCGTGTCCTCGCAGCCACATTTACGACTGGTTTGTCTCGAATCCTGGGCGGGCCTGGAGCCACGCAAACAGGGGCGACGTGTCCATTAAGGCGAACTAGGCAGTTGCCTAGGGCGCCAAAATGGAGGGGGCGCTGGCCAGCCTGCTGGGGGAGGGGGAAGGAAGCCTGCTCTTGCGAGAGGCGACGTCTGGGCCACTTTCCCTCCCACCGCCCCACAGTGAGCCAGAGAGAAGGGAGACGCAGCCGCCCCCTGCGAGAGGTGGCGACAGGATCAGTGCCCCGAAAGCGCTCCTTTCGGGGCACTCATCCCGCTGCCGCCTCTTGCAAGAGCAGGCTTCCTCCCCCCCTCTTTTTCTCTCTTCTTTCTTTCTTTCTTTCTTTCTTTCTTTCTTTCTTTCTTTCTTTCTCTCTCTCTCTCTCTCTCTCTCTCTCTCTCTCTCTCTCTCTCTCTCTCTCTCTCTCACCCACCCACCCCTCCCTCCCTCCCTTTTTTCCTTCCTTCCTTCTGTCTCTCTTCCCTCCCTCCCTCTCTCTCGCTATTTGCCTCTCACCCCCCTCCCTCCCGCCCCTACACACACACTCTCACCCCTTGGGGGGGCGCCAGAAGGTGATCTCACCTAGGGCGCAAAAACCCCTAGCACCGGCCCTGCACGCAAAGCGGACAAAGGTAAACCACTGGCTTTGGGGTCTTAAGAGATCAGCATGCTATTGTGAAAGCCTGCGTTGAGTCACGGGGCCTAGCCCTGTATTAATACTAATAGGAAGGATGTTATCATTTCTATTATAAATAATCGGCAGAGGGCCTTCTCGGTGGTGGCACCCTCCCTGTGGAACGCCCTCCCATCAGATGGCAAGGAGATAAGTAACTACACGACTTTTAGAAGACATCTGAAGGCAGCCTTCTTTAGGGAAGCTTTTAAAGTCCAATGCTTTATTACGCTTTGATATTTGTTGGAAGCCGCCCAGAGTGTCTGGGGCAACTCCAGCTGGATCTACTCAGCTATTAAAAAAGGAAAAACACGATGGGAAAAAAAGCTCACAATGGAAATTATCATTGGCTTCGTATTTCAGCTCTACAGCTGTTATAACGCACTTATAGCGTTATAGTTGACTAGTGTAGCTGAGTCCCCAGTCAGATGGGCTGCGTACAAATGAAAAAATTATTATTATTATTATTATTATTATTATTATTATTATTATTATTATCATCAACCACCCATCTGGCTGGGTTGCCCAAGCCACTCTAGGCGGCTTCCAGCACAATATAAAATTATTCATATTAGAATTGTGGCGCAGGAGCTGTGTTCTCCTGGGAATCCCAAAATCCTAACTGGGTTCCTCCAGAACCATGGTCTCGCAAAGGAAACCGTGGTTTGCCCTGTGTGAACGCCCCACGCCCTGGCACCGAACGTGGCTGCGGCTAGAGCATGCTGGGAGCTGCGGTCCCTTCTCCTTCGCTTGCGGGAGCAATGCATGCTGGGACTTGCGGTCCTCTTGCCCTGACGCCTCTCCTCCTTCTGTGTGCCCTCCCCTCCAGCGGGTTTTTCTACTCCATCTTCCTGGGCCAGGGGGGCCACGAGGTCAGCGTGCTCACCTTGCCCAGCTCCATCGAGCCCGCTGGGTTCCAGGCCCTCCTCGACTTCATGTACACGTCTCGCCTGATCCTCACGCCGGGCACCGTGCCCGCGGTGCTGGCTGCCGCCTCTTACCTGCAAATGGAGCACGTGGTGGAGAGTTGCCATCGCTTCATCCAGGCCAGGTAAGTGGGTGGGGAGGGCAGGAGAACAAATCACAGAGAAATGGGTTGGAAGATTCAAGGCAGACGCAACGAAGCGCTTCTTCAGGCAGCGGAACTCCCTGCCACAGGAGGCAGCGAACACCGCCAACGTGGATGGCTATAAAAGAGGACTGGACCAATTCGAAAAGGCTATTTTTGGGGGAGGGGGGCTATTAGACAGAACGGCTATGCTCTGCCGCCACGGTCAGAGGCAGCAAATGCTTCTGAGTCCCAGTCGTTGGAAAACGCAGAAAGGGAGTGGGCTCTTGGGTTCGAATCCTGTTTGTGTTTCTCATTGTGGGAATCTGGTTGGTCACTGTGAGGGCAGGACGCGGCTGGACCAGTGAAATCAAACGTGGGAGGCAAGTTGGTGTAAAATCCGTCAAAATAGAAGCACTCTGCCGTTCTTAAAATATATCTGGTAGGCTTGTCTAAGGAAATAAACTTTGAGCAGGTGCTAGAAGCAGACCGGAGAAGGGCCCTTCCTCGTCTTAACGGCAGCCGTGGGAATTTGGGAGGATGACAACAAAGGCTCCTTCCATTCAGAAGGCCTAACCCACTTCCTCCTCTGCTTCCCTCTCTGGTTCAGGGCAGACAAAACATTTTTTCCCCCCACGCAGCGCAGTGGAACTCATTGCCACAGGACGGCTTAAAAAGAGGTCCAGGGAGATTCGTGGAGGAGACAGCTATTGACGGCAACTAGCCAGAACGGCTAAACTGTGCCACCACAGTCGGAGGCGGCAAATGCTTCTGAATAATCCCAGTTGCTAGAAGTCAGAGGAGAAGGCTAGGCTCCTGTGTTCGAATTCTGCCTGTGGGTTTCCCCTAAGAACAGGATGCTAGCCGTTCTTAACTTTGTTCTGTTCTTATGTTTTTACGCAGCTACGACCGGGTGACCTTCTTCCTGACCCCCCCAGCGGCCACCTTCCCCCGCCACAAAACCCTGGAAGACGCCGCGGGGTCCCTCGCACCCAGTTTCCCAAGGCAGGGGCAAGAAGAACCCCCCACCACCGCCGGGGCCTCCGGCTGCCCTCTACCAGGTCCCTACTGCCCAAAGGAAAAGCAATTGGGGTCTGCGATGTCTCCCGGGGCCGGGGACCAGTCTCCTCCGGGCCAGCCGGCCTCCCCCTGCGAGTCCAGCAGCTGCGCCCCCCCAGGCGCGGACCCCAAAGCCTGCCACTGGAAGAAGTACCGCTTCATCGTCCTCAACTCCATGCTGCGCGAGGGGAGGCTGGACCCCCCCGAATCGCACGGCCAGGTTGGCCAGGATGGAGACCCCGGGGACGGAAGCCTCCTTCACAGGTCAGGGAGCCAGTGGGGTGGGAGGGAGGAATCATAGAATCATAGAGTTGGAAGAGACCACAAGGGCCATCCAGTCCAACCCCCTGCCAAGCAGGAAACACCATCAAAGCATTCTTGACATATGCCTGTCAAGCCTCTGCTTAAAGACCTCCAAAGAAGGAGACTCCACCACACTCCTTGGTAGTAAATTCCACTGTCGAACAGCTCTTACTGTCAGGAAGTTCTTCCTAATGTTGAGGTGGAATCTTCTTTCTTGTGGTTTGAATCCATTGCTCCGTGTCCGCTTCTCTGGAGCAGCAGAAAACAATCTTTCTCCCTCCTTTTCAATGGAGCTTTTCAATGGGTGGCAAATGGTATTAGATACCTATTAGGTCCATAAATGGCCATATAGCCTATATTCAACACACAAAAACAGCGACAATTTGTTGTTGACAAAGGACAGCTGGTCATATAAAGGGCCCCATTCCCTTCAGTAGCTCAGGGCCTCATCAAACCTAAATCCGGCCCTGGCTGGGCGTCAGAAATTCCCTGATTGTAATAATTGAGGAGGGTGCTTCTGAGCTTGTGCAGAGTGCCTTTCCTCCCCATCTTGTTGTTGCACGCACGTCTAGGAGCATAGGGTAGGGATAAGCCTCTGAGCATGTCCGGAGCGCCATTTCTCTCCCATCGCACCTTGCTCCAAACACGCTTCTCAGGCACAGCTGATAATGCCAAGGTTGCAGGTTCGAATCCCCGTATGGGACAACTGCATATTTCTGCATTGCAGGGGGTTGGGCTAGATGACCCTCAGGGACCCTTCCAACTCTGTGATTCTCTGAAATAGCTATGGGTCTGGGTTCCACAGTTCAGAGTGTGAAAACAGGGGCCTGCAGAGACCAGGAATTATTCTCAATTCCAAGTGGGATTAGGCAAGGCTGTCTTCTATGCTTCATGTCTGTGGAATTTTTATTTTATTTTTTACTTCTGCCTTTTTTTGCAGGCCAGGATGCAGGGCGTTTTAACTGTTCCCCTTCTGGCTGCCCTCAAAGGTCCAGTTGACGTGAGAGGGCCGATTCTGCAACTATGGAACTCCCTGCTCCTTGAGGCAACACCTCTCTGTTCCCACCAACACCGTTGGTGTTGAGATTCAGGGGTGGGGGACGACTTTTTATGTGGCTCCCCCCAGATTGCGGAATAAGTGTCTGCCGCCTTGAATCCCGGCTCGGGAGAAAGGCAGGAGAGAAACACATTAAATAATAATAATTGCGATGTGCAATTATTTTTTCACCAATCACTTGTTCGTTTTAATTGTTTGCGATCCATTGTATTAATTGCTTTAGTCGTGTTGCCGCCTGCTCTGAGACCTGTGATGAAAGACTGGCTATAAATAGGAAGGACGTTTTCTGCCTGGCTCTGACCTTCCTTCCTTCCTTCCTTCCTTCCGCTCTTGCCCAGGCTGCCTTCCTCTCAGCCCCACTGCTCCGCCTGCAACCAGCCAGCCCCCCTGCTTTGCTCCCACCCTCCAGAGGACACTTCCATGGGGCAGGGAGACCCCTGCGGTTCTGGTGAGTAGGAAGGGCCAGTTTCTGCTTCTCTATTTTCCAATCAGCTCCCGTATGATCCGAACCCGGACCCTGTGGTCGCCATCGGGCACCTGTCTTTGTGTTTCCCCCTCCTCGGGAGGGCCGGAGTCCGCAACATGAGGACGGGGCCTTTTTGGTGATGGCTCCCCACTTGTGGAATGCTGTCCTCAGGGAGGCTCGCCTGGCGCCATCATTAGACATCCTTGAGCATCTCTTTTCTGCCAGGCTTTTGGCTTTGAATCATCTGCAGCCTCCTTGAGTGGATGGGATGTTTCAACCCTGCTTTTTTCCAAAGTGAGATCGCAGAGGGCCCTGTGGAACGCCCTCCCACCAGATGTCAAGGAACTAAACAACTATCTGACTTTTAGAAGACATCTGAAGGTAGCTCTGTTTAGGGAAGTTTTTAACGTTTGATGTTTTATCGTGTTTTTAATATCCTGTTGGAAGCTGCCCAGAGTGACTGGGGAAACCCAACCAGATGGGTGGGGTAATTATTATTATTATTATTATTATTATTATTATTATTATTATTATTATTACTACTACTACTATTATTATTAGTTTCCTTTCCTTTTCCTTCTGTGCCGGTTCTAACGTATGCCTTTGTCCATTTATACGTTGTAAGTTGCTCTGAGTTCCTCTGGTTAAAAAAAAAAAGTGATCGATACATTTAAGGGACCCAGGTGGCGCTGTGGTTAAACCACTGAGCCTAGGGCTTGCTGATCAGAAGGTCGGCGGTTCGAATCCCTGTGACGGGGTGAGCTCCCGTTGCTCGGTCCCAGCTCCTGCCAACCTAGCAGTTCGAAAGCACGTCAATATGCAAGTAGATAAATAGGAACCGCTACAGCGGGAAGGTAAACGGCGTTTCCATGTGCTGCTCTGATTTGCCAGAAGCGGCTTTGTCATGCTGGCCACATGACCTGGAAGCTATACGCCGGCTTCCTCAGCCAATAATGTGAGATGAGCACGCAACCCCAGAGTCGGTCACAACTGGACCTGATGGTCAGGGGTCCCTTTACCTTTTACTTTACATTTAATCAATGAATAAAAATAAGTCTCCACATCAGTTTGCAATTAATTTATTTTTCTAAAAGGGTCTTATGAAAATCCACTAGGATTTTAGTGCGAATTTCTCGTAATGTGCACAGGGTCGAATGCCGTTTGCACATTTTTGCCAAAGTGATGTTGCATATTGCAACACATTTTTAACATTAATAATAACAATAACAACAACAACAACTCAGTTGGTTAGAGCATGGTGCTGATAACGCCAAGGTTGCAAGTTCCAATCCCATATGACATTCCTGCATTCCAGGGGTGGGGCTAGATGACCCTTGGAGCCCCTCGCAACTCTACAATTCTGTCAATCCATGAAAAAGGGATTTCAAGGCAGAGAGTGTGTTTTTGCACAGACTGGGCAGGCCCAAATGCCTCGCGCTTGTGACTCCCCAGGGGCTGGCCCTTACAACTGCAGTGCCTGTGACTCAGGGTACCTGGAGGAAGACGAAGAAGAGGGGCGAGGAGGAGGACGGAGCCCCCCAGCGTCAGAAAGTGCCCTTGAAGAGAAGCCGTACAAATGCCATTTCTGCAGCTCGGCCTTCCGCTACAAAGGGAACCTAGCAAGCCACAGATCTCTGCATACCGGTGCGTGAAGGATTTGTTTTGCTTTATTTCGAACATGTCTAAAGTGGGCTTTCATCCAGAACATGGGCTCCACGCCGGTGTATATAAAACTCAGGTGTCTGTATATCTATATGTCGATATGGATTATCAAAACAATCAATTAAACTTTGCAAAGGAACAAATGTCAGGTTCTGCACATAGGCAGGAAGAACCAGATGCACAAATGTAAGATGGGGGACACCTGGCTTACTAGCAGTACATGTGAAAAGGATCTAGGGGTCTCGGTGGACCACAAGCCGAATGTGAGTCCACAGTGTGATGCAGCAGCAAAAAAGGCTAATGCTATTCTAGGCTGCATCCACAGAATTCTAGTGCCCAGATCAAGAGAAGGGATAGTTCCACTTGTCTCATCCTTGGTTAGGCCCACCTGGAGTCCTCTGTCCAGTTTGGGACACCACCATTTAAGGATATTGACAAGCTGGAAGGTGTGCGGAGGAGCGCGGCCAAGATGATCAAGGGTCTGGAAAGCGAGCCATATGAGGGATGGTTGAAGTAACTGGGTATGTTCAGCCAGGAGAAGAGTAGACATGAAAGCCATCTTCAAATATCTGAAGGGCTGTCCCATGGAAGAGGGAGCAAGCTTGCTTTCTCCCGCTCTGGAGGGTAGGACTCGGACCCATGCCTTCAAGTTCCAAGAAAGGAGATTCCCCGACTAAACATTAGGGAGATCTTTCCGATAGTTCGACAGTGGAACTGACTCCCTTGGGAGGTGGTGGGCTCTCCTTCCTTTTAAGCAGAGGTTGGACGGCCACCTGTCAGGGAAGCTTTAGTTGAGATGCCTGCATTGCAGGGGGTTGGACTGGATAACCTTTGGGGGACCCTTCCAACTCTGTGATTCCAGGAGTCTATTAAGAGTGGGGAGATGGAGTCCCATATCGGTGGGTGAGGGGAGTATTGCAGAGCAGTGTGACCAGCCCCTGAAGCCTCACCTGTACCACTGCGACCTGTCGCACTTAGGAGAGAAGCCGTACCACTGTGGGATTTGCGGCGCTCAGTTCAACCGCCCGGCGAATCTCAAGACTCACCTGCGTATCCACTCCGGGGAGAAGCCCTACAAGTGTGAGACCTGCGGATCTCGTTTTGTGCAGGTAAAAAAAGGGGGGGAGATACCTGGCAGGGGGTGGGAGGCAAAACCCTCTTTGTGAAGGACTCCCTGGTCCTGAATGGGGCAACTGTGCCCCTGAAGGATCAGGTGCGCAGCCTGGGAGTCATTTTGGACTGACCGCTGTCCATGGAGGCACGGGTCAATTCTGTGCCCAGGGCAGCTGTCTACCAGCTCCATCTGGTACGCAGAATGAGACCCTCCCTGCCCGCGGACTGTCTCGCCAGAGTGGTGCATGCTCTAGTTATCTCCCGCTTGGACTATTGCCATGCGCTCGACGTGGGGCAACCTTTGAAAGTGACCCAGAAACTAGAATTAATCCAGAATGCGGCAGCTAGACTTGTGATTGGGAGTGGCCGCCAAGACCACATAACACCGGTCTTGAAAGACCTACATTGGCTCCCAGTACATTTCCGAGCACAATTCAAAGTGTTGGTGCTGACCTTGAAAGCCCTAAACGGCCTCAGCCCAGTATACCTGAAGGAGCGTCTCCACCCCCAACGTTTAGTCTGGACATTGAGGTCCAGCTCCAAGGGACTTCTGGCAGTTCCCTCCTTGCCAGTGGCGTAGTAATAGGGGGGGTGGGGGGCGCAGCATGGAGGCCGCCATGGAGGAGAAGCCCCGACGCAAGCGAGACTGCCTCCTTCGCGGCTTGCTCGTGGGGGTTTGCCGTGTCACCACGCTGCCTGCCTCCTGTGCGCGCATGCGCCGTGTGCCGTGACACATGCGCTGCGTGACACATGCGCGCGACAGGCACCCCGCCCCCGGGCATCCAGGCGGCTAGCTACGCTGCTGCTCCTTGTGAGATGTGAGGTTACAGGTAACCAGGCAGAGGGCCTTCTCGGTGGTGGCGCCCGCCCTGTGGAACGCCCTCCCACCAGATGTCAAGGAAATAAACAACTCTCTGACTTTTAGAAGACATCTGAAGGCAGCCCTGTTTAGGGAAGTTTTTAATGTTTTAATGTGTTTTTTATATTCTGTTGGAAGGCACTCAGAGTGGCTGGGGAAACCCAGCCAGATGGGCAGGGTATAAATTAATAATAATAATAATAATAATAATAATAATAATAATAATAATAATAAGGACCCAGGTGGCGCTGTGGTTAAACCACTGAGCCTAGGGCTTGCTGATCAGAAGGTCGGCGGTTCGAATCCCTGTGACGGGGTGAGCTCCCGTTGTTCGGTCCCTGCTCCTGCCCACCTAGCAGTTCGAAAGCACGTCAAAGTGCAAGCAGATAAATAGGAACCGCTACAGCGGGAAGGTAAACGGCGTTTCCATGTGCTGCTCTGGTTTGCCAGAAGCGGCTTTGTCATGCTGGCCACATGACCTGGAAACTATACGCCGGCTCCCTCGGCCAATAATGCGAGATGAGCGCGCAACCCCAGAGTCGGTCACGACTGGACCTAATGGTCAGGGGTCCCTTTACCTTTTAATAATAATAATCTGAGTGGCTGCCTATGAACCACCCTCTCTATGCTGGGTTCCTCCCTATTTGCCCCAGCGAAGGGCTCCCCCACATGGTGCCAGCTGGTATTGCACCCTGATTGAGGGGCAGCCATCCAGGTTCGTTGTTGTTGTTTAGTCGTTTAGTCGTGTCCGACTCTTCGTGACCCCATGGACCAGAGCACGCCAGGCACTCCTGTCTTGCACTGCCTCCCGCAGTTTGGTCAAACTCATGTTCGTAGCTTCGAGAACACTGTCCAACCATCTTGTCCTCTGTCGTCCCCTTCTCCTAGTGCCCTCAATCTTTCCCAACATCAGGGTCTTTTCCAAGGATTCTTCTCTTCTCATGAGGTGGCCAAAGTCTTGGAGCCTCAGCTTCACGATCTGTCCTTCCAGGGAGCACTCAGGGCTGATTTCCTTAAGAATGGATAGGTTTGATCTTCTTGCAGCCCATGGGACTCTCAAGAGTCTCCTCCAGCACCATAATTCAAAAGCATCAATTCTTCGGCGATCAGCCTTCTTTATGGTCCAGCTCTCACTTCCATACATCGCTACTGGGAAAACCATAGCTTTAACTATACGGACCTTTGTCGGCAAGGTGATGTCTCTGCTTTTTAAGATGCTGTCTAGGTTTGTCATTGCTTTTCTCCCAAGAAGCAGGCATCTTTTAATTTCATGACTGCTGTCACCATCTGCAGTGATCAAGGAGCCCAAGAAAGTAAAATCCAGGTTCAGGTTCAGCCAATTGACCAATTAGGTTAATTCCCGCATCCGGCTTTTCCGCAGCCTGCGCTATCCCAGAGGCTGGAGGTATGCAATTGTAGAACCGCAGAGCTGCCCCCGCCCGCCCCCCCGAACACAGACAGCTCTGCTCACACCTCCTTCCTTCTCCCAGGTCGCTCACTTGAGGGCCCACGTCCTGATCCACACCGGGGAGAAGCCCTATCCCTGCGGAACGTGCGGGACTCGCTTCCGGCACCTCCAGACCCTGAAGAGCCACATCCGTATCCACACGGGAGAGAAGCCTTATCATGTGAGTGGGGAGAAGCAGAAGCAGAAAAAAGCAAATGCGATTCCAAGTTGCGTCAAAAGTCTAATGTCCAAAGTCAAGGGGAGTCATTGTCCCCCCTCTGTTCTGTCTTGGCCGGACCTGGAGTGCTGTGCCCAGTTCTGGGCAACACAATTTAAGGAGGATGTTGACAAGTTGGAAGGTGTGCAGAGGAGAGCACACAAGATCACATAACACTGGTCTTGAAAGACCTACATTGGTTCCCAGTGTGTTTCCGAGCACAATTCAAAGTGTTGGTGATGACCTTGAAAGCCCTAAAAAACCACGGGTAGGCAAACTAAGGGCCGGGGGGGGGGGGGTCGGATCCGGCCTAATCGCCTTCTCAATCCAGCCCACGGACGGTCCGGGAATCAGCATGTTTTACATAAGTAAAATCTGTGCTTTTATTTAAAATGCATCTCTGGGTTATTTGTGGGGCAATGGAATTCATTCATTCCTCCCCAAAAAATATAGTCCAGCCCCCCACAAGATGTGAGGGACAGTGTACTGGCCCTCTGCTGAAAAAAGTTTGTTGGCCCCTGCTCCTAAATGGCCTCGGCCCAGTATACCTGAAGGAGCGTCTCCACCCCCATCATTCTGCCCGGACGCTGAGGTCCAGCGCTGAGGGCCTTCTGGCAGTTCCCTCCCTGCGAGAAGTGAGGTTACAGGGAACCAGGCAGAGGGCCTTCTCGGTGGTGGCTCCTGCCCTGTGGAATGCCCTCCCGTCAGATGTCAAGGAAATAAACAACTATCTGACTTTTAGAAGACATCTGAAGGCAGGCCTGTTTAGGGAAGTTTTATTTAATGACTGATGTTTTATTGTATTTTTAATTTTTTGTTGGAAGCCGCCCAGAGTGGCTGGGGAAACCCAGCCAGATGGGTGGGGTTTAAAAAATAAATTATCATCATCATCATCATCATCATCCAAGAAAATAAAGGGTCTGGAAACCAAGCCTGATGAGGAACGGTTGAAGGAGTTGGGTGCATAGGTGTACCCAGCGCGGGGCAGTGGGGCAGCTGCCCCCCTAGAAGCAGGGCCGGCGCAGCCATGGGCGAGAGCGGCGCTGCCGGCGGGGCTGGTGGGCGCACCCTCCCCGCCGCGCACTCCGGCAAAGCCAAGCTCCGCTGGGGTCCTGGCCATAAGTGCACCAGGGGCAGCCCGGCGGGCCAGAGCGAGCGCCCTGGCTGCGTGCTGTCAGCGGAGCCCCGGCGCCTCCGACTGCAAAAAGCTTTGCGGCGCCTAGGTGAGACCGGAGTCAGTTTCACCTGGGCTCCGTAGCCCCACCCACGTTCCACTTTGTGGCCCCTCCCCTCCCGTGCTTGGCCCCCCCTTGCCCCCCTAGTTTTGATCCTGGGTACGCCCCTGGTTGGGTGTGCTTAGCCTGGAAAAGTGGTAGGACGCACGAGAGCCATCTTCAAATATCTGAAGGGCTGTCCCATGGAAGATGGAGCAAGTTTGTTTCCTGCTCCTCCAGAAGGTAGGACCCAAATCAACGCATTACAAGAAAGGAGATTCCACCTAAATGTTAGGAAGAAATTTCTGGCCGTAAGGGCTGTTCAGAACAGACTCCCTCAGAAAGTGGTGGACTTTCCTGAGGCTCCTGCCTGAGTAAGGATTATGAACTCTGATACTTTAACCACTGCACCACACTGCCTTTCCGGTGTTGTCTTTCCCCATTGGGATGTCAAGAGAGAGGTGTGCCCCTCCGCTCACGAGCAGGTAGCTCCCTGGGTTTCAGCGGGAAATTCAGCCGAGCGCTGCTGTTATCCCCCCCAGGTGTTTCGGACTACAACTCCCAGCGCGGCCGTACGACTCTGGGGCTGATGGGAGTTGTAGCCCGACGCGGCTGAAGGGGCGCCAGGTTGGGGAATGGAGGCGCCCGCCTTGACACCTGTCTGCTCTCCGCAGTGTGAGAAATGCAACATTCGCTTCCGCCACAAGAGCCAGCTGCGGCTGCACCTGCGCCAGAAACACGGCGCCGTCACCAACACCAAGATTCGCTACAAAGTCCTCGAGGGCCCTTACGCCGGTCTCTGCTGAATGGAGAGCGTATTGCACGGTTTTTTACCGGATCCACAAAATCCACCTACTGGCAGATTTTGCGCTCAGGTATTTGTTTGGAATCTTCCTTATATCCTGCACCTGAGAGCTGGACCTTTGGGTGTCTGAAATTCAGAATATCGGACGCCCTAAATGCTGGGTGTCACATTCTTGGCGACTGCATTTTTTCATTCTTTAAAGAGGGGGGTCCTGCAAATGTCTGACAGAGATGTCTGCCAGTTCCGAACCCCCCAATTTAGACCGTTCGGCAAGTTTTGAATGTTTAGATTGAGAGCTGATTATTATTCAGAATCAGGGCAGGGGAGATACTGGGCAAACATTCTTGCTTCGTGCCCCCGGCTCCCAAGATATAAACCCACTAGGCCCTACTCCCCTCATGGAGGGGGGGTGGAGAAGAAACCCCAAAAGCCTTTGCAGGTGTATGGCTCTGCAGGCAGAGCCAAGATAGTAAAAGCAGAGTTTCCAAGCCAGTTTCTTGCCTTCTTAGCTTATATGTTATTTTTGTAGAGGAAGGGGTTATCCCCCCCCTCACTTTTCCTCCAAATGTGCCGCCTGGGAAGCGGTGCAAAAATTCGGTGCTCGAAGAGAAAGTCTGCGAAGGAAATGCTGGGCCCAGAGAGAAATCGGTGCAGGTTCTTAGAAGCAGAAAAAGCTGTTAAACCTGCTATACACCTCTCGGGCTGCAGAAATGCACTGTCCCTTTAAAGCACATCCTCTCCCTCAAAGGACTCTGGGAACTGTAGTTTGCTGAGGCTGCTAGGGGTAAAAAAACTACAGTGCCCAGAATTATTTGGGGGGAAAGAATTTGCTTCCGATGTCCTTTAGATATATAGAGTGGCCTTAATACCACACGGTGTAATTTCTTAGGGGCTGCTGGGAGTTGTAGCGTGGTGAGAGGGCTCGCGAGCAATTATTAAACCTTTAACAAACTAGAGTTCCCTCCCATAATTCACTGGAGGGAGGCCACCACGGCTACGGATTCCCAAGATGCTTTGGGGGCGGAAGCTGCGACTGTGGATTCCCAGAATCCTCTGGGGCACCTTCAGCCCAGTACTTGACTCCTTTGAACAGCAGAGACTCTCAGGCGGACTTTTCCCTGCTCCTGACAGCCGGAGATTTGAACCCAGAACCTTCTGCGTGCAGAGCAGGGGTGCCTGCTACTGAGAGCTAACCCCACACCCTAGCTATGGACTCTCCACAGGACATAAGCTAGCCGCATCTTTCGACAGCGGGGTGGTGAATGTTGCACGGAAACCTCCAGCCGCCTTCGCCAACCTTTCTCCTGGACCACAACTCCCATCAGCCCCCTGGCCTGCGCAGCCGCCTGCTGCTGAGGCTGCTGGGAGCGTGGCTGCGCTGGGCTGATGGGAGTTGTAGTCCAAAGCCGCCAGAAGGCGCCAAATTGGAGGAGGCTGCGTTAGAGGAGTTTATTAGAATCATTCTTTGACTTCATTTTGTTTTTTTAATGTTTTGTGTCTTGTACTTTGCTCTTTCTAAATGTGTTATTTTGCTGGCCAAATCTGTCTTGTCTGTTCCTAGTGCTCCATTGTTATTCTTGATTATTATTATGATTATTATTGCTGCTGCTGTTTCCTTCTTCCGACTGCGATTCTGCTTTGTTTGCCGATCTTCCTCTTAACGTCGAAGAGATGTTGCAGGTCGCGTGGGCCGCTTCCACCCTTTGCCATCAAAGCGCTGTGTGATACCACTTTAAAGAGCCATGAGCCAACCATGGGAACTGTAGTTTGTTCATGACACTGAGAGTTGTGAGGAGACCCTTCTATTCCCCCTACAGAGTAACAGTTCCCAGAATTCCCTGGGAAGTGGGATTGACTCTCATGGGAGTCCTGGAAGCTGTAGTATCGAGAGGAGACCCCCACCTGCCCCTCGTAGAACTCTAGTTCTGTTATGGCAAAATTCTGGGTGCGAGAATGTGGTCGTTGCGGAGTATAAAAGGAAGGAGTCCAGCCACGATCCGGAGCAAACAGCAAGGTTTATTACTGCGCAGCAGGTTCAATGCCAGACTGAACACCGTGAACGGGGCTGCAAGAACTTTTAAAACTTCCCACCACCATCCCATAATGCACATCGAAAGCATCATACCTACATCACTTGTGACAGGGTAAAACGTCAGAAAAGGGGAAGGTGCAAGGGGCATTAGCATACAGGTAAACAGGAGGTAAACAGGATCTAACATAAGGTAACAATGCACGATGTCCCAGGACATTGATAAGCAAGTACCAGTAAGTATCTGGGAGGGGATCCTTGAGTACCTGGCGGGGGGAGGGGAACAATGGGTCCAGGTGTGAGTATTGCCTCTGGCTTCGGAGGGTCGGGAATGGCAGGAGATGGTACCTGAATGCATTATGGATATGCAGAGGAGCACCACCCTGGCTCCGTGACCTCTCGCTTAAAGGCTGTTCCCTGCATCCCTGAGAGCCCTTGGCCAGAGTCGCAAAAGGGGGTTTCATTTAGAAATACAGATACATGGTATTCATTCATAAAGAAATATGGTTATGTTATAGCCATCTTCCCAGTCTCCGCTCTGCTTCAAAGACCTTATGGAAAATTGCCCCTAAAATGCGCAGCCTTTTAGGAAGGATAACAGTTACATAGAGTCTCAGGCAACAGAGAAAGGGTAGGAAAGGGAGCCTTTATTACACAGGGCTTGATCTTGGGGGGTTCGTGTTGGTGCGATACTAGAGTGGTGTTGTAGGATCAGACGGGGTCCTCTTGAGGGCATTTGTGCCAATCTTGATTCCCTAATGAAGCCTCGTTTGTGTGCCCCCCCTATAAAATTCCCTAACAAGTTCCCAGAGTGCTTTAACCATCAATCCCTCTTCCCAGGGGATTCTGGGAATTGTGCCTCTGCAGCGGGGCGGCGATAAGATAGGGTCTCATATTTCAAGAAGTAAAAAATCCAGACACATAAAGTTGTTGAGCTTTTTTAAAGGAAAGTTGTTCAGCCCAGATTTCCCCGGACACTGGTTTCCATGGGTGTAGACAGGGGGGGGCAGGAGGGGGCAGCTGCCCCCCCCTAGAAGCAAAAAATTATTGTATTTTACAGACCATAACCAATACTTTGCCCCTCCAAAAACTGAAGTGGAAAGGGCTTTGCTTTAGCAAGAGCAGCTCTCCACTTGCTGGGGGCGGGAACACAGCTGTAACAAAAACACATCAAATAAATAAAGCAAAGTGGCTACCGGTACTTAAGCAGTTAAGACAATGGAGCAGAATATCCCTTCAGGCAAGGTTCACCCTATTCACCCTATTGTTATTCAGTGGGAGTTGTTAATGGGCATTCAGGGATCGCATTAACAGTTCTATTGGCGATTTAATGAGGTTGCAGAGGATTCAATTTGACTAAGGTGGCCCTGCAAGGCTAAAAGGAAGTGAATAAGAAGGGGGGGGGCTGTAGCTTTGATAGACACAGTGATGTTTATAAAAAGCAGTGGTGTTCCAGTCTGCCCCTCCTCCTGCATCTGTATACTGTAAATCAGGGGTGGCCACCTCCCAAGAGACTCTGATCTACTCACAGAGTTAAAAACTGGGAGTGATCTACCCCCTTTTGGGGGGTTCAGGTCAAAGCTGTTGAGTTTTTTTAAGGAAGGGAAGCCCTGTTTTGGGGGGTTTAGGTCAAACTTGTTGAGCTTCTTTTAGGAGGGAGGGAGGCCCATTTTTGTTTAGGGCTTCAGGTTATAGTTCAGCTTTTTTTAGGGAGGAGGAAAATTTTGGGTGAGCTTTTTTAGGGGTGCCAGTGATCTAGCAGTGATCTACCACAGACATCCAGTGATCTACTGGTAGATCACAATCTACCTGTTGGACGTGCCTGCTGTAAATCAAGCAGAGAGAAAGCTGCTTACAAGGCTCCTGTACAGGTGTACCGGTATCTTCCTCTTGCTGCAGAGTTCTAGCATAACAGCGTCACCCAGAGGCACCCACAAATGTGAGTTATCCCTCTCTCTATTCCTTCCTTTCCTCCCTCTTCCATCCTCAATAAAATACGGGGGGGGGGCAGATAAGCCCCACATAGAAAGCCCATCAACATGGGGGGGGAATGACTCTTTAAAATACAGTATTTACCAGTAATTTTTTTTGGGGGGGGGGAGGCACCTAGGCCTCTAGGAGTTGGCTGCTATGCCTAGGACAATTCAAGAAAGCAGAATGATGCATATGCTATGGTAATATATCAATAGAATCATGGAATTGTAGTCGGAAGGGACCACAAGGGTCATCTAGTCCAACCCCCTGCAATGCAGGAATTTTTCCCCAATGTGGGGCTTGAACCCACAACATGGTTGAAATATAATGCTGATATGCAGCAACGCCTCGGAGCCATCGAGACTGCGGCCCTGTCTTGCCTCGCCCTCGCCCGCCCTGCCACCCCCTCTCCCCTGCCCAACCCTCCCATCATCTTGCTGCAGAGTTCCAGCTTCACAGCATCACCCAGAGGCACCCACAAATATGAGGTATCCCTCTCTCTATTATTCCTTCCTTCCCTCCCTCTTCCATCCTTAATAAAATACTGGGGGGGGGGGGGCAGATAAGCCCCACATAGAAAGCCCATCAACATGGGGGGGGTGACTCTTTCAAATACGGTATTTACTAGTAATTGGGGGGGGAGGCACCTAGGCCTCTAGGAGTTGGCTGCTATGCCTAGGAGTAGGACAATTCAAGAAAGCAGAATGATGCATATGCTATGGCAATATATCAATAGAATCATAGAATTGTAGTCGGAAGGGACCACAAGGGTCATCTAGTCCAACCCCCTGCAATGCAGGAATTTTTTCCTAAGGTGGGGCTTGAACCCACAACATGGTTGAAATATTATGCTGATATGCAGCAACGCCTCGGAGCCGTCGTGACTGCGGCCGTGCCTTGCCTTGCCCTCGCCCACCCTGTCACCCCCTCTTGCCTGCCCGACCCTCCCGTCCTCTCCAGCCAAGCAGGGTAGCCGCTGCCGTTGCCAGCACCAGAAGCACAAGGTGGCCGCTGCCGCCGCTGCCGCCACCACGATATCGTCAGGCCAGCTGGCCCTGTAGCCCCGCCCACGTTCCCACTTTGTGGCCCCGCCCCTGAATGATCATGGCTTGCCCCCCCCTAGTTTTGATCCTGGCTACGCCCTTGCTGGTTTCAACATTGGAATCCCAGGAAAATCCGGATGTATGGCCTTCTCGGCACCCTTGGGTGTCATTTCCCATAATTCCTCGGGAGAAGTGCGCTGGCTGTTTAAAGTGGGATCAAAGCACTTTAAAAGGATGGTGCGAACGAAGCTGTATTCAGAGAACCTTATCCAGAATTGCGCCTGGCAGGAGCAGAAAGAAAGTGGGGAAGGGGGACGCCGTGAGGTCTGGAACCTCAGCCACCCCGGTGGTCGCAACGGGGGCCTAAGAACTTTCCAGAAGTTTCTAGAAGAGGTCTGGAACCTCAGAAAGAGAGGGAAAAGCTAATGAACAATAGGGGAAGCCTTGAGGGAGCACCAGCCTGCCTCCTCCAGGTTGTGCTTTGTTTTGTTTTTTTTCTTTTTCTTTGTATGCATGCATAAGTTTTCAGGAAATGAGATGATTTCCCTTTTTAAACGGAGGTATTAGGAAAAGGCCTCCCCTCCGGTGAGAGAGGAAGGAAGGTTCTGCGTTGACATGGGGCTGAAGACGCCACCCCCAAGTGGAAAATGAATGTCGGCGCCTGATCCGCCAAACACCTGGGTTCGAAAGGCGCGCTTTTCGAAGGCGCCCCAGGCATCCGGCAAACAGGGCATGTCGTGGAATTGTGATTTTCAGTGCCAGGAATTGGATCAATCGGGCTGGTTCCCTTTTGGTCTGGGTAAAGTTTGGAGGGGGGGCAGAAAGATACAAGGGCCTGTCTGGGTTTTTAAATATATATATATGTATTTATTCACACACGCCTGCAACAAAATGATCTGTTTGTAAGGTCGCCAAACTTTATATCCTTGCGTTGTTTCAATAAAGCTAAAGTTGTCCGGCGATCATTTGTCGTTTCTCTTGAATAGAGACTTGAAAATTAAAAAAAACCCTGTCTTGCTAGGTAGGCCAGTAATTTACCGCTAAGGAATTGCTGCTGGGCTTCCATCAGGTTGGGGCTGGGGAAAGGCTTAAATTTGGGGACAGCAGATTTAAAGAGAAAATAAAAACAATTATTATGAATTAGGGATTGTTATGAATTAAAATGCCATTACCACATACCCAAGTCTCTGAGTGGGGAGAGACTCTGGCCCCATCTGCACTACACATTTAAAGGGGCGTTATACCACTTTAAATAGGCACGGTTCCCCCCTGAAGAATTCTGGGAATTATAGTTTCTTTTTTTTTAAGGGGGCTGAGAATTCCCCTCTGGGCTACTACCATTTCCAGAGTTCCCTGGGAGGAAAGATGGACCACCCTGGGAGTTGTAGCTCCGTGGGAGGGAGCAGGGATCTCGTAAGAATTCTCAGCGCCCTTAAACTACAGCTCCCAGGATGCAACCATAATGCCACACTCCAGTCTCCGAATGGTGAGAGATTCCAGGGGTTTCAACGCTTCCTCGGGGCTCAGTTTCCTTGGAATGAAAGTCAGAAGAGACTGTGGTGTCCTGAAGATCTATAGTTTTCTTTACACATCTCTGCAGCCACAGATCTTGCTTCTCCACCAGCCACAGATTTGGACCCAGGGCTGAGCAAGCAGGTCTCTGTGTTTCCAGCTCCCAGCCTGATTCTGGCTCTGCTCACACCCCAAACTCTGTCTATTGTTCCCTTACCTTTAAAAGTTAGGTGAGTGGGTCAGGGGAATGGCCTACCCATTTGCTTAGAGAGCCCCATCGTCGAGCTGCCGCTTTTGAAACCAATCTCATTTTGGGGGGGGGGATGTCAATGGCCAGCTAAGGCCATTTTCTTGCGAAGAAACGTTTCGGACTGGTTCAGCAACCACCTCTCTGAGATGCTGGCTTAGAACATATGTAAGAGCCTGCTGGATCAGGCCCATGGCCTCAATGAGAAACCCGCAAGCGGGATCCGAGCCCAAGAGCCCTCTCTCCTTCCTGCGGTTTCCAGCGCCTGGCACAGAGAAGCAATCCTTACCCCCCGACTGCGGAGGCCGAGCCATCGATAGCCCTCTCCTCCGTCAATTTGTCCAATGCACTTAGACAAATCTTAGGTTGCCAGTGCTCCCTGCCTCCAGTGGCAGTGAGTTCCACAGCTGACCTCAGCTCTCGGGCTGCAAGAATGGGAAGGGAACCCAGGGCATCCTCCAGACTGACCCGCTCCCCACTAAACCCACAGCACTTTAATGCAGATTGTGCCTGCTTTGGCCGCAGCTGGTGTTCCAAGTAATAATAATAATAATAATAATAATAATAATAATAATAATAATAATAATAATTTATTATTTATACCCCGCCCATCTGGCCAGGTTCCCCCAGCCACTCTGGGCGGCTTCCAACAAAATATTAAAATACAGAAATCCATCAAACATTAAAAGCTTCCCTAAACAGGGCTGCCTTAAGATGCCTTCTAAAGGTCTGGTCATTGTTGTTCTCTTTGACCTCTGGTGGGAGGGCATTCCACAGGGTGGGTGCCACCACCGAGAAGGCCCTCTGCCTGGTTCCCTGCAACTTGGCTTCTCGCAACGAGGGAACCACCAGAAGGCCCTCGGAGCTGGACCTCAGTGTCCGGGCAGAATGATGGAGGTGGAGACGCTCCTTCAGGTATACTGGACTGAGGCCGTTTAGGGCTTTAAAGGTCAGCACCAACACTTTGAATTGTGCTCGGAAACGTAGGGCGTTCCTGAATGCGCAAGTAGCCAAAAACACACACAAACTCAGCAGCGCCCAGGTGGCTGCAGCCCAGCTTTCTGCCCAACCGAAAGGCTTCTGCTTTCTCCGAAAAAAAAGAGAATGGTTAAGGGGACACACCCTGGCTCCATTTCCTGGCCGAACAAAGCCTCCCAGGACAGCTGCATCCTGATGATGAGACTGTACCACCGCCTCGTGGGCCAAACCACCCAATTTTTCCTCCCTCGGGGGAGCTGCATTTGCAAGGCCCGCGTCTCAGATCCGGAACGTCCCTCTGAACTTTCCCTTTGCAGAGGGTAGGCAGGGGGTTTCGAAGTCAGAATTTGCTCATCCTTCCCAGGAAGGCGACTTTCCCCCCCCCTGTTGCCGTTTTTTCCAAATCAAAGGTGCAGGCATCAAGCAAACTTTTACTTCGGATGCCGGGAGTCTATCCTGTTTTGGTAGAGGTTTTCCTGGTGCTGGGTTCTCCCTCCACCAGGGACGCAGGATGTGTGCATTACGTGTTTTCTCCCGGAAACTCTCTGCTCGGGGACAAATAAGGATTTAAAAACTTTACTCCGGAACAGCTGCGAAGTTCCGGAGGCGTTTGCTAGGTTACCTTTTGGAGAAGCAGGTTTGGGTCAGAAAGTTTCTGCAGGCAGAAAATTGTGGGTCGTGGCAAAGTTGGGCCCAGCAGGCTGGGGGTTTCTCCTGCGCAAGTCTCGTGGAAACAGGCAGGAGGTGAGTTTGGATTGGGACCCACACAAAGCTGGGCAATCGATCAATCGCCTGGCTTTTCTGCCTCCGATGTGGAAAGATCTTGACTTGGTCTTGCTGTGGTGCTGCTCAGCACAGAATGTGATCGCAGTCTTATAACCCCTACAAAAGATGAAGAAAATATTGCCTTTTGTTTTGGAAATCGTCGTTCCTGTTTGATACACAAACGTGTGCAGCGTCAATTGGCCAAAACTGCTTTCTTTAGACCAGGAAGAGGGGAAATGCTTTTTTTCTGTCAAAATTTGCACTGGAGTGGAGCGTTCAGTTTGTGGGTTTTTCTCCCCGTCCCCCCCAAAATGTGCAAACAAAGCACATAAATGTACTCAAGTCCTTTTGGAATACTTGATCATGCAGGCTTCGGATTTTTCCTGCCAGCTTCACCAGTTCTGCAGAGTCCATCATCTTCATCTGCCATTCTTCTTTCGTTGTTACTTCTTGCTTCCATTTTTGGGCTAAAAGAATTCTTGCCACAGTTGTTTTACACACAGTCTTTTATATTCTCTTGGTATCTCTTTGCCCACTATACCCAATAGAAAGGCTTCTGTTTTTTTAAAACAAAAGTATTTTAAAACATTTTCTTTAACTCATTATATGCCATTTCCCAGAAAGCCTTGACCTCTTTACAAGTCCACCACGTGTGGTAGAAGATACCTTCCCTTTCTTTACCTTTCCATTGGTTCTTGTCTTGTACATTTTAGCAAGTTTAACTGGTGTTAAATACAGTCATACCTCGGGTTACAGCTGCTTCAGGTTGTGTCTTTTCGGGTTGTGCTCCGTGCCGAACCCAGAAGTACTGGAACGGGTTACTGCTGGGTTTCAGCGTGCGGGCATGCGCAGAAGCGCTAAATCGTGCTTTGTGCATGCGCAGAAACGCTAAATCGTGCTTTGTGCATGCGCAGAAACGCTGAATCATGCTTTGTGCATGCGCAGAAACGCTGAATCATGCTTTGTGCATGCGCAGAAACGCTAAATTGTGCTTTGTGCATGCGCAGAAACGCTGAATCGTGCTTTGTGCATGCACAGAATCATGCTTTGTGCATGTGCAGAAGCGCTAAATCGTGCTTTGTGCATGCGCAGAAACGCTAAATCATGCTTTGTGCATGCACAGAAACACTGAATCATGCTTTGTGCATGCGCAGAAACGCTGAATCGTGCTTTGTGCATGCGCAGAAACGCTGAATCGCGACCCGCACGTCCACTGTACCATCTATATCAGGCATCCCCAAACTTCGGCCCTCCAGATGTTTTGGGCTACAATTCCCATCTTCCCCGACCACTGGTCCTATTAGCTAGGGATCATGGGAGTTGTAGGCCAAAACATCTGGAGGGCCGCAGTTTGGGGATGCCCGATCTGTATTGTACATCATTTTCATAACGTTTTCTTTAAGTGCACTGCATGCAGTAAAATTAATACCTTCCTTCCACAACCTTCCCCAGGATTCTAACTGAATATTATATCCAAAGTCTTCAGCCCATTGTTTCAATATCACAGGTTGCTGTCGGGGAAATGAAAGGCTCTCCTCACATCTCCCTGCACCCTCCACGAACTACAACTCCCAGAATTCTGGGTGTGGGAAAGCCAAGACTGCTTATAAAGCGGCATATAAAGTGCTTTACAAGTATGGTGTGGCCCTGGCCACAGGCTGCCTTGGGCTGCTGGGAGTTGTAGTTCGAGGGCACCTGGCTGGCCAAGGCTGGGTTAAGGCCTCGAATGCGGCCTCCTGGCCTTTTTGCACTACAGCCCCGCTGTCTCTCGCTTCCACCCACGCGGCGCAGGAGGTCTGAGGCAAGGGAAGCAGCCGCTGACCCTTTTGTTCAGATTCCTCCCGGACGCCTGCAGTCACTTTTCCTGCTGGGATATTTTTAGCGCCGCGCCGCAGCAACCCACTTCCTGCGGAGAAAGGATTTGGAAAGGGGAGGGGGGAAGGATGAGGTCCCGATCCGTTATCCTCCTAGCTCCTGACCACACGACGACAGCGCAGGCGCCACAATCGCAACATTGGCATATCATTTTTTTAAAAAAAAAAATACGGTGTATATATATATATATAATTTTTATTAAACTCTGTTTCACAATCTAAAATATTCATTGAGACAACCTTAAAATATCAACGACTTCCCTTCTTCTCTTTCCGTGGTTCCTTCTGCCTAACCTAAATAAATCCCTGCATATTTTATATAAACTAAACCATTCAGCATTCCATTATTGCATCTATCAAAACAGATTTACACTGTTGAATTTATCTTCATGTTGCCAATGTTTTCAAGTGTACAGTTTCCCCCATATATTCAATAAACGTTTTCCAATCTTCTCTAAACGTATGTTTAGATAGCCTTGTTCAAATATATGAAAGGATGTCATACGGAGGAGGGGGAAAGATTGTTTTCTGCTGCTCCAGAGAAGCGGACACAGAGCAATGGATTCAAATTACAAGAAAGAAGATTCCACCTAAACATTAGGAAGAACTTTCTGGGCCTTTTTTGCATGCTTTTAAACCGCCGTTGCAAATTGCGTATTTTCCGAAACCTCTTTGAGCTGTTGCTTCTCTTATGCCAGGGGTCAGCAACCTTTTCCAGCAGGGGGCCGGTCCACCTTGTGGGGGGGGGCAGACTATATATTATTTTTTTGGGGGGAGGAATGAACGAATTCCTATGCCCCACAAATAACACAGAGATGCATTTTAAATAAAAGGACACATTCTACTCATGTAAAAACTAAACATTAGGAAGAACTTCCTGACAGTAAGAGCTGTTCAGCAGTGGAATTTGCTGCCAAGGAGTGTGGTGGAGTCTCCTTCTTTGGAGGTCTTTAAGCAGAGGTCACGAAGAGTCGGACACGACTAAACGACTAAACAACAACAAGAAGCAGAGGCTTGACAGGCATATGTCAAGAATGCTTTGATGGTGTTTCCTGCTCGGCAGGGGGTTGGACTGGATGGCCCTTGTGGTCTCTTCCAACTCTACGATTCTATGATTCTATGTTCTTCTTGTTCTCTTATTCTATACGTTAGGTCCACAAGCTGCACATATTCCATCAGTTTAAGTTGCCGTTCTCCTTCGGTTGGGACCTCGCTGGTTTTCCATTTGGGGACTAACTTAACACAGGCTGCAGTAGTAGTGGCATACACAAATAACCTTTTGGCATATCCTTTACGGACAGCAGCTTGTTCATGGAGGCTGTGGTGCCCTTGGGATACCATGTTTCTCATATTATAAGACACGTCTTATATTTATTTTTTCCTCAAAAAAACACACTATGGCTTATTTTCAAGGGATGTATTATTTTTTTCCTCCTCCTCCTGCCACAGCCGGCATTGCTGCTGCGCCTATCACTATGTCTTATTTTTGGGGTATGGCTTATATTCCTTGAATGCTTAAAAATCCTGCTATGGCTTATTTTATGGGTATGTCTTAAAATATGAGAAACAGGGTATATAGTTTTATTTATGCATGTGCACAACCTGAACAGAGGAGGGATAAATCTGGCTTCCCCATTTAGTCACAAATTTGGACCCAGCGCGGAGCAAGCAGGTCACCTTCCAGCCTGTTTTCCGGCTCAGCTCACAACCCAAACTCTGCCTCTTGCTCCCCTGCCTAGCAGCCAGCTGACGGGACGGCCTGCCCATTTATTTGATGGAACAGAGCAGCTTACAGCGGTACCTTGGTTCCAAGGTACCGTTCCAAAACCAAAGCCTTCCAAAACCAAGGCGCGCTTTCCCATGGAAAGGAATGCGAAACGGATCAATCCATTCCGGACTTTTAAAAACAACCCCTAAAACAGCAAATTTGGCATGGATTTTACTCTCTAACGAGATCAGGGATCCATAAAAGGAAAGCAATAAACGCTGTACTGCAGTCACACAATCAAACAACCAGTAGCTGAACTGGGTTCCACACAGTCACAAAAACAACACAAAAAAAGAGCTTCGAAAACAAAACCGCAAAATAAATAGCAAAAACAGACAGATCTCAGCGTAACGCTCAAAACGGAACTGTGGCACTCGAAATGGAAGCGTAACACTCAAAACAGAGCACGTTCGGCTTCCCCAAAAAAGTTTGCAAACTGGAACACTTACTTCCGGGTTTGTAGTGTGTGGGTTCCAAGTTGCTTCAGTACCAAGGCAACACTGTATTTGGTTATGGGCCAGGGGTCAGCAAACTTTTTCAGCAGGGGGCCGGCCCACTGTCTCTCAGACCTTGTGGGGGGCCGGACTATATTTTGAAGGGAAAAAATGAACGAATTCCTATGCCCCACAAATCACCCAGAAATGCATTTTTAATAAAAGCACACCTTCTACTCATGTCAATCAAACAAACAAACAAACAAAACCTTTACTGGCATCATCCACAAACATTCAAAACAAGAAGGCCAATACAATTCTACTCATGTAAAAACACACTGATTCCCGGACCGCCCACAGGCTGGATTTAGAAGGCGATTGGGCTGGATCCAGCCCCCGGTCCTTAGTTTGCCTACCCATGGGTTATGCTAATCGTGGCACTTAACTGGTCAGCCAAAGAAGACCTCACCTAGACACAAGGACCAAGTGGGGCAAAGATGGCTCTAAGGTTGCTTTCTACCCCAACCACCGCGATCACAGGTTTGAATGGGGCACAGGGCATCATCCAGACCGTTGCCCCAACAAAACTCTGCCCATCTCATAAGCAGAATCATAGAATTGCAGTGTTGGAAGGAACCCCTAAGGGTCAATGCTTATGCAGGGGGTTGGTCTAGAAGACCTTCAGATTCCCTTCCGACTCTAAAGTTCTCTGATTCTATAATAAAAAAAGCCTGTTGGATCAGGCCAGTGGCTCCATTGAGTCCAGCACCCTGTTCTCATAGCGGCCAACAACCAGATGACTGTGGGAAACCCACAAGCAGGATTCGAACCCAAGAGCGCTCTCTCCCCTCCTGCGGTTTCCAGAAATTGGTATTCAGAAGTGTTGCTGCCTCCAGCCGTGGATAGCCCTCTCCTCCATGTGTTTGTCTGATCTTCTATTAAAGCCATCCTGGTTGGGGGGCCATCACCGCCTCCTGTGGCAGGGAGTTCCACGGGTTACTGGCGTGCGCAAACAAGTCCCTTACTTTTGCCCACCCTGAATCTCCCAGCATTCGGCTTCGCTGGATATCCAAGGGTTCCCATGTTACGAGAGAGGGAGGAAAACTTATCTCTCCCAGCATCCTCCACTCCAGGAATAATTTCAGAAACTTCCTATCGTGTCGTCTCTTCCTTGCCTTTTAAACCAAAAAGTCCCAAACATTGCAGACCTTCCTTCCAAAGGGCCGGATTCAGGTTTGATGAGGTCCTAAGCTACTGAAGGTAACGGGGCCCTTTATATGTCCAGCTGTGCTTTGTCAACAACATATTGTCGCTGTTTGTGTGTGTGTGTGAATATATGCTATACGGTCATTTATGGACCTCATAGGTATCTAAAGCCATTTGCACATAGCAAAATATGTATTTTATCAAAGGAATTGTTGAACTGAAATACAATTAAGAAGATGTAGATGGACCCAGGTGGCGCTGTGGGTTAAACCACTGAGCCTAGGGCTTGCTGATCAGAAGGTCAGCGGTTCGAATCCCTGTTACGGGGTGAGCTCCCATTGCTCGGTCCCAGCTCCTGCCAACCTAGCAGTTCAAAAGCAACCCAGTGCAAGTAGATAAATAGGTACTGCTCTGGCGGGAAGGTAAACGCCGTTTCCGTGCGCTGCTCTGGTTCGCCAGAAGCGGCTTTGTCATGCTGGCCACATGACCTGGAAGCTATATGCCGGCTCCCTCGGCCAATAATGCGAGATGAGCGCGCAACCCCAGAGTCGGTCACGACTGGACCTACCGTAATGGTCAGGGGTCCCTTTACCTTTTTACCTTTACAATTAAGAAGTATATGGATGGGGGCAAAAGAGTGGGACCCTAAGCTATAGCTTGTTTAGCTTATACATAAATCTGGAGTCACCCCATTCATTCATTTCCGCTGCCTTGAAATGATTCGCGCCTTGACGTGACTTCCATGCTTGGAAACCATTTCTGCAAAAGGTGGTTTTTGTCCGCCTCCGCGAAACCGCAACGGTGCTCTCTCCTTACACAGAACAAGCAAGATGAACAGGAAGGAAAAGGGCCTGGTGCCAGGCCAGGGTGACGATGGCCCCCGGGGCCGTTCTGCCCTGGGATGACTCACCGGCGGAGGCGGTTCTGCTGGCTTGGAGAGAGGCCTGGACACCTGTTTCCGGCGGCCGCGGGCCTCAAGGAAGGAGCTCGAGGTGTGTGTGTTTGGGCAAGCTCTCACACACGCACACACCGCCGACTTGCCTCAAATGTCCAGAGGAACTGGGCTCCAGCCAGGCTGATCTAGGAAGGAGGCCAACTGACCTCCTGGTACAGCGGCCGCTAAAAACGTATGTGCTAGGCGCTGTACCTGTTGTCTTTGTCCATGGAGTTTGCAGATGGATGGATAGCAGAAAGTGAGGAGGAATTAAAGAACCTTTTAATGAGGGTGAAAGAGGAGAGCGCAAAATGTGGTCTGAAGCTCAACATCAAAAAAACCAAGATCATGGCCACTGGTCCCATCACCTCCTGGCAAATAGAAGGGGAAGAAATGGAGGCAGGGAGAGATTTTATTTTCTCGGGCTCCTTGATCACTGCAGATGGTGACAGCAGTCACGAAATTAAAAGACGCCTGCTTCTTGGGAGGAAAGCAATGACAAACCTAGACAGCATCTTAAAAAGCAGAGACATCACCTTACCTTGCCTACAAAGGTCCATATAGTTAAAGCTATGGTTTTCCCAGTAGTGATGTATGGAAGTGAGAGCTGGACCATAAAGAAGGCTGATCGCCGAAGAACGGACGCTTTTGAATTATGGTGCTGGAGGAGACTCTTGAGAGTCCCATGGACTGCAAGAAGATCAAACCTATCCATCCTGAAGGAAATCAGCCCTGAGTGCTCACTGGAAGGACAGATCCTGAAGCTGAGGCTCCAATACTTTGGCCACCTCATGAGAAGAGAAGACTCCCTGGAAAAGACCCTGATGTTGGGAAAGATGGAGGGCACTAGGAGAAGGGGACGACAGAGGACGAGATGGTTGGACAGTGTTCTCGAAGCTACGAACATGAGTTTGACCAAACTGCGGGGGGCAGTGGAAGACAGGAGTGCCTGGCGTGCTCTGGTCCATGGGGTCACGAAGAGTCGGACACGACTAAATGACTAAACAACAACAGGCGCTGTACAGAACGCGACACATGGCTAGGGTTGCCAGGTCACAAGCATCCCAGACTCTGAGGTTTCAGCGCCGAGTGCCGAGACCTAGGGGCTGTCAGGCTGCTCTCAGCGGCTCCCAGGAAAGTATAAAGACAAGGGAAGGTTTCTTAGGGTCCTTTTTTCTTCAGTATTGACAGAGGAGAGGCTATAGGTCCCAGCCTCATGGATAATGGCCTTGTCCCGAGTCAATCTCCACCACCATCACCCCGTCTCTCCCACTTCCTCTTTCATCACTTCTATGGGTGCTGAGAAGTGCCCTCTGCCTTTGAGCGCTTTGCTCTCCCACTTTCATTTAAATAAAACAAAAATTATTTTTAACACCAGTTAAATTAGCAAAAAATGTATAGAACAAGTAGCAAAAAGTGCTGGAAATGTCAAGAGAAAGATGGTGAATTTTATCATATGTGGTGGACATGCGAAAAGGTGAAAAGATATTGGGAAATGATATATAGCGAATTGGAAAAGATGTTCAGATACACCTTTCCCAAAAAAACCTGAAGCTTTTTAATTGGGTATAACGGGAGGGGAAATTGCTAAAGAAGATCACAGACTGTTTATGTATGCTACAACCGCGGCAAGAACTTTATTAGCTCCAAAATGGAAAGTACAGGACTTACCGACAGTTGAGGAGTGGAGGACGAAGATGATGGACTATGCAGAACTAGCTAAGTTGACCCGCGGGATCTGATACCAGGGGGAAACAAGGTTCCAAAAGGAATGGAGTAAATTCGTAGAATATATGGAGAGGAACTGTAGAAGTTTAAGGACACTTGCAGGACTAAAATAAATCCTACGAACTGATTTTGAATAAGTAGGTAAAAGAAACTGCGGGATAAGAGTGAAAAAACAAAGCCGAAGGTTGGGAGGGAGGGAAGTCTTAGCTTGGCGGAGCGAATTATATTAAGACTAGTGTCATTCAGCCCGTTTACTAAACGGGCGCTAGAACATTTGGCCTTTTTTGGCGGCGGCAGCGCGTGGGGGGGGCGGCTGGCCCCTCCCATGGCCGCCGCTTCGTCGGGGCGCTCCGCTAAGCCCAGCTGGCCAGCGGGCGCCCAGGAGAAGGCCACGATTCGGTCTCTTTCTGCGGCGGCAGCGCGTGGGGGGGCTGGTTGGCCCCTCCCACGGCCGCCGCTTCGTCGAGGCGCTCCGCTGAGCCCAGCTGGCCAGCGGGCGCCCAGGAGAAGGTCGCAATTCTTCTGAGGACTGTGAGGGAAACGGTAGGCAGAGGGGTGGGGAGAGCGTGTGTGTGTGTGTGTGCGTCCAGTCTCTGAGTCCAATCCCTGTGTCCGTGGGGCACATGCGCAGTAGCGCAAACCCAGGGACACAGGGAATACTGTACGCAGAGACACTTGCACTTTATTATATAGGATAGAAGAGTATAAGATGCAAGATATATGGTGTTATGTGTGTATTTTGTGTGTGTGTGTTTGTTTCATGTTTGTTAATTTGTGTGTTTATGTGAAAACTAATAAAATCTTTTTTAAAAAAATTATTTGGTTTTTCAGATAAACATTTTACAGTCACATATCCAACACACAACATAAAAACAAGATTCCGAGGAATCTCTTGGGCTTCCCTCCTCCCCTTTGTGCTCTCCTGCTTTCAAGGCTCCTCCTTTCCCGTTGTTTCCCAACTTTCCCCCTCACCTGCCCCTGAGCTGTGACCGCCCTCAAACCATTGTTGTGATTCTATACTGTCTTCATCTTCTCCAGGTGTGTGTGTGTGTGTGTGTGTCAGGATGGGGAGGTGGTCTCCACCGTTCCTCCTCTGCCCAGTCCCTGACAGGGGCAGCCCCTGGGCATGTCACTGGGGCGGCCATTGGAGATAGGGGTTAATTGGGAAAGGGGAAACCCCACCCAGAGTGCCCAGACATTGATTTACAGCCAGCTGCTTGAGTAGAATCATAGAATCGTGGACTTGGAAGGAAAAGCAAGAATCATCTAGTCCAGGTGAATCATCAGCAAACTTTTTCAGCAGGGGGCCCTCAGACCTTGTGGGGGGCCGGACTATTTTTTGGGGTGTGTGTGTGAACGAATTCCTATGCCCCACAAATAACCCAGAGATGCATTTTCAATACAAGGACGCATTCTACTCATGTAAAAACACGCTGGTTCCCGGACCGTCCGTGGGCCGGATTTAGAAGGCGATTGGGCCGGATCCGCCCCCCCCCCGGGCCTTAGTTTGCCTACCCATGATCCAACCCCTGCAATGGAGGGGGTCCCATACAGAAATTGAACCTGCAACCTTTGTTTTATCAGTGCCATGCTATCCAGCCTCCTAGGCTGAAGATTGCCAGCTGCATCATGCACAATCTTCTTTGATTATTATAATTAAAGTACCGTATTTTTCCATCTATAAGACGCCCCCATGTATAAGACGACCTGTATTTTTTGAGCCCGAAATTAAGAAATAAATATTTTAAACACTCCACGTATAAGACAACCCCCAATTTTAAACTTAAAAAAAATGGGGGGGGGGGTAGTCTCATACACGGAAAAATACGGTACTCTCGAGGGCCTGGGTAGGGATAAAATAATAGAGACAGAAGACTGAAGAAAGAGGAACCCGTTGCCCTTCTCCCCGTTTCTCCGCACAGGGACGTCTCAATTGGTGGAGCACGAGACTCTTGATTTCAGGGTCTTGGGTTCGAGTCACGCTTGCAGGGGGTTGGACTAGATGACCCTCCGGATTCCTTCCAACTCTACAGTTCTGTAACTGAAGATAGAGGGATTGGGGGGGTCCCCCCCTCCCCAATACATAATCCCCTGCCCTTCTCCCTGTTTCTCCACACAGGGATGGGGAGATCCTGTGACCTGCCCCCTTGCGGGCTTCACCTAGGAAAAACCAGCTGACCGAAGGGTGGGTGGGTGTCAGGACAGTTTAACCTGACAGGGAATGGACTCCACCCCCACCGCACCCCCCGCAACTCCTGCTTCTGTTAAACATTGGCGTGTGGCAAACGTCAGCAGATTCTTGCAAGTTAAGAGGCGTGGATGCAGAGGGACTCAAGCTTTCTCCAGCATCTTGCCCAACTCTACACCTGCTGGAATGTGAAAATATGCTATGCTCAGAAACGTGCAACCCCAGAGTCGGTCACGACTGGACCTAATGGTCAGGAGTCCCTTTACCTTTACCTTTAACTAAACTAGAATCCCAAAACTGTTTGATGATTCTAATGAGAGGTGTGTAAATCCTGAAATGAGAGTTGACACTTTCCCCTATTACATTTTTCACCCAAGCGCCTTGAGGGGCGATGTGTGGGGTCTTCTTGCCCCAACCGTCCCCATTAACTTTAGAACAGCGCTGTGAGATAGGACAGGCTGCATGGGTTCAGTTCGAGGCTGCCTGATATTTTGCATAATGCGAGACGAGCGCGCAACCCCAGAGTCGGTCACGACTGGACCTAATGGCCAGGGGTCCCTTTATCTTTACCTTTTATATCAAGCGCCTTTGGATAAAGGTTTTGTGGCAAGGAAAAGTTGGGCTGGGGAAAACCGCACCTGTTGAATTCCTGGCTGACATGCAACGAAGGTGTCCTAAAGGTACAGGCGCCTCCTCGTACCTCAACCCAAGTTGCAGCCTTTGAAATAAACCCTCCATCCATCCTGTTGGATCAGGGGTCAGCAAACTTTTTCAGCAGGGGGCCGGTCCACTGTCTCTCAGACCTTGTGGGGGGCCGGACTATATTTTGGGGAAAAAATGAACAAATTCCTATGCCCCACAAATAACCCAGAGATGCATTTTAAATAAAAGGACACATTCTACTCATGTAAAAACATGCTGATTCCCAGACTGTCTGCGGGCCAAATTAAAAAGGCGTTTGGGCTGCATCCGGCCCCCGGGCCTTAGTTTGGGGACCCTCTGTTAGACAGAAAGAAGTTTCCTTTCACTATCTTGTAGTGTTATGCCTCCCCCTGTTGGTCAGAATTGATGTTGTCAGGATTTGGAAATAGAGCTATGAGACGGGACCCACAAGCCCCACTGGCAGCTGCTCTTTGGGTCAAGGGTTGTGCTGGGGAAAGACCCTGCCCACCATTCCTCTAAGTATGTGTCGAGCCTCCGTCTGCTTTTCCTCTGGCTTCCTCTACTTATGTAGGGTTCTGGTCGCCTCTCCCTAAAAAGGATATCTTGGAGTTGCAAAAAAGGTTCAGAAAAGGGGAAGCCAAAAGGATGCATAGTTATTGTTTTCTGTGTTCTTCTCCTTCCACCTTTGCAAATGAGAGAAAGAATGCCTTGTTCTGCACGAGGCTAGGCGTTAGAGTTTATCTCAACTTTGCAGCTGCCTCTGCCCACATTATCCTGACTCCAATTTGCAGCCAGGACTTTAGGCAGAAGAAACAAAGAGCAAACTTTAATGCAAAAGGGGAGGACCTGGGGTGGGGAGCAGTGGCGAAGAAGATAACAAAAATGGTCCGAACCTCCCTTTTAAAACCTTTGCCCTCTTCCCTTCAGCTGCAGGAAGAATCATGGAATCATAGAATCATAGAGTTGAAAGGTACCCCCGAGGGTCATCTAGTCTAACCCCCTGCAGTGCAGGGATTTCAGCTAAATAATCCCTGAGAAACCTCTGCTTAAAAACCTCCAAGGGAGGAGAGTCCACCACCTCAACAAAGTAAAACAGCGCCCTCAATTGCATTTCCTCCCAAAGTACACCCCCTCCCTTCCTGTGAAATCTAAACCACACCCACAAACCCCGCCTCCACCACGAGATCCACCACTCCATAGCTGCCAAGTTTTCCCTTTTCTCGCGAGGAAGCCTATTCAGCATAAGGGAATTTCCCTTAAAAAAAGGGAGAACTTGGCAGCTATGCACCACTCACATACATCCATGAAGGCCAAACCGACTGAAAACAGGCCTTTTCCAGCAACAAGGCCCAACATTGCCAAGTGGAGGTAGGGGCCTGCCGGGGGGGGGGGGTAATAGGTCAGAACAGGGTGGGGGGAGACACAGGGATGAATCCTGCCCTCTCCACAGTATCTCGCCTTGGCTCAGGGGGACTCTGAGGCTCAGGGGTATCTGAAGGGGGGCTATTACCCTCCATCTCACAGACAACGCATGCAGGGGCAGCTAACAACAACAACAGGATCTGGAAACCAAGCCTCAGGCATGGAAAAGAGGAGACTGAGAGATCTGACAGCCATCTTCAAATATCTGAAGGGTTGTCTCATAGAAGATAGAGCGTGCTTGTTTTCTCCTGCTGTGGAGAGTAGGACTCGAACCCACGGCTTCAAGTTTCAAGAAAGGAGATTCCGGATAAATATAAGGGGAAAAGGTGAGAGCCCTTCAACAGTGGCACCGTGGACTCCCTTGGAAAGCGGTGCCCCGTTTGAGATTCTAAACAGTTGGATGGTTGGACTACATGACCCTTGGGGGTTGCAGGGGGTTGGACTAGATGAGCCTTGGGGACCCCTTTCAATTCCATTCCTTTTCATTGATTGCCTTAACACACACACACACACCGCTTTGTACAGTATTTATCTTTTTTTCTACGATGCCATTCTAGCAACTTGATTTGGTTTATCTTTTTCTTCAGCGTTTTGTTGTATTGCAATACGATCTCCTGGTGCTGTTGCCCTCCTGAAGTTTAAATAATGATAATAATATTCCCGAACCAGCAACAAATCAGACATTCTTAAATTCTGCGGTGACTTTCAGCTGTTTGGCTTTGGAGTTAAGAGACCTGGCTGGAGCGATGAATGATCTCTCCTGGGCAGCGGCTGTTTAAGCCACAGGGAGCCTGGTGTCCTCCTGGGTCTGTATTTGGTGCAAGAGTTGGGAGGGACCCCAGAGGTCATCTAGCCCAACCCCCTGCAATGCAGGAAGGCTTACAGAGCCAGTGCCACCGGCATGGCACGGCAAGTCAGGGATGAGCCATAAATAATACTGGTGGTTTCTTCCATGCCTGAAAAAACAAGACAGTGCAGATTATCAAAACATCAAGTTTAGAAGAATGCTAAATTGCTGCAGTCGGGAGGAGGGGAGAGAAGAACATCAACAGCATTCTGCCTGCAGGCTTACAAGCTAAACAAACCGGCCCTGGATGAAAAGAGGGAGAATTGGGGGCACCAGAGAGGAGACAAACTGGATCAAAATACAGTGGTACCTTGGTTCTGAAACGCCTTGGTACTCAAACAACTTGGAACCCAAACACTGCAAACCCGGAAGTGTGTGTTCTGGTTTGCGAACTTTTTTCGGAAGCCGAACGTGCTCCGTTTTGAGTGCCACGCTTCCGTTTTGAGAGTTACAGTGAGGCCTGTCTGCTTTTGCTATTTATTGTGTTTGTTTTTGTGGCTCTTTTTTGTGTGTGTGTGACTGTGTGGAACCCAGTTCAGCTACTGATTTATTGATTGATTGATTGTGTGACCGCAGTACATTGTTCATGGCTTTCAGCTTATGGAACAATGGTCTCATCAGACAGTAAAATTCATGCTAATTTGCTGTTTTTTAAGGGGTTGTTTTTAAAAGTCTGGAACGGAATTGATCCGTTTTGCATTACAGTGGTGCCTCGCTAGACGAATGCCCTGTAAGATGAATTTTTCACTTAATGAAGAGATTTTTCTAGCGGAGGTTGCCTCGCTAGACGAATTCGCTTTACGAAAAATTCGTCTAGCGAATCGCGGTTTCCCATAGGAATGCATTGAAATTCAATTAATGCGTTCCTATGGGCAAAAAGTATATTATTATTTTTCAGTGCATTCCTATGGGATTCGCTAGACGAATTTTTCGTTATTCGAATTGACCCGTGGAACAAATTAAATTCGTCTAGCGAGGCACCACTGTGCTTTCTATGGGAAAGAGCGCCTTGGTTTTGGAACGCTTTGGTTTTGGAACGGACTTCCGGAACGGATTCAGTTTGAGAACCAAGGTACCACTGTATCTCCATTAGCAGAAGCATAAGAAGCTGTCTTTATGTAGGACGATTCAGGACAGACAAAAGAAAAGTTCTTTTTCACACACTGCAGAATGTAAACTAGAAGAAACAAGTACAAGAAACTCCTTCACAGAGGAGAGGATTATCGGCGGCGGCTATGCTTGGCTTCCATGGGGCAGTGATGTTTTCTGAATGCCAGTTGCTGGAAACCACAGGAGGGGTGAGTGGCTCTTGCGCTCGAATCCTGCTTGCGGGGTTTCCAGGCATAGGCCTGACCCAACCAACAGACTCTGTTATTAATTTGGTTTTTTAACTCCAAACCTGCCTTGGGACCTTAGGGTGAAGGGCAGGTTGATGACAACAACAACAACAATAACAACAATGGCTGCATCACAATCCTACGGGGCACAAGAATGCAGAATCATAGAATTGTAGCAGTTGGAAAGGACCACGAGGGTCATCTAGTCCAACCCCCCGCAATGCCTTCCGGGGGTAGACTGCGCCCGGCCTTGGAGGCTCGCCCTTCCGGCCGCCGCAGGTTTAGATCCCGCCTGAAGCCGAGGATCGCTCTGCGCCTTGCTTTCCCTCCCTGCCGGATTGCATCCGAACCGACGCGCGCCCCGCAGGTGCTCAGGGGATCAACCTGCCCTCCGCCGTCGCCACTGCGCCTGCGCGCCCTCACCCCCACCCCCAACACCTCCATAGCGAAGCCCTTTCGGAGCGGGAGGAGAGAGGCGGAGGCGTGGCTTCTGGACCCGGGCCCCGCCCCTTTCGAATCCTGCAACATTGTAGCCGCTCACGCGGAGGCTCCTGCGTGCGCTGCGCTCCCGGCTTCCCCCCCTCCCCCGGTAGGAAAGAAACGGCGGTGGGGGAGGGAAAGGGGGGTGTTCCCTGGGAGGGGGGGAGCCCCAAAAACAATACCATCCAATGTTTCATTTATTTAATTTAAATTGGGCGGCGGGGGAGGGGGGCACCCTCAGGTGGCCATGTATGAATCGGGATTGGGGGGGATTCCAGCAGTTGTTTGCGGGGGGGGGGTGATCAGGAATTCCTCAGGGGGGGAGGGAAGTCCCAGGAAGCTTGTAAGCCCCCCCCCCCCCAAGTTCCCTGGTTCTTCTTCTTATCATGCGATTTCACGTAATTTTTTCCCCAAATCTCCCCCCCCCCCAATGGAAAAGGTTTATTTAGAGGTCGTGCTTTTCTGCAAGGCGCCTGGCTCTCCAAGATCCACCCCCTAAGACCCCTATCATTATCATTATTATTATTATTAATCTTGCACTGATTTATCAACTCTCTCTCTGTGTGTGTGTGTGTCTTTTTGCAAATATGTTTCTGTGGTTTCCCCATCTCCCCCCCCCATCACTTCCTCTCCTCTCTCTTCACCTTGAAAGCTCTTTCTAAAAGCCCCCCCTTCCCCAGATCCCTGGCACCTCCCTCTATGATCCAGGGTGTCCCTCCCTCCATGGCCCACCTGTTTGAAGAAGGCCGAAAAGAGGTTTTCAGGGAGCCGACTGAGGGGTGAGTAGCTCCCAGGAGGAATGCCGAGAGTAATGGCACCGAGGAAATAGGTTTGGGGCATTTCGACTCGGTGCAGTCTGGAATTCTGCTGGTGGGTGGCGGCAGACTCTGCACGTGCTCAGAGGTACCCTTGTTTTTGCATATTTATTTCTCTGGCGGCAGACATGGTTTTCGCTGCTCTCCGTTTTATCCTCACAACAACCCTGTGAGGTAGGTTGGGCCGAGAGGCAGTGTCTCTCCCAAGGTCATCCTTGGGGGGGGGGGTTGAATTCTGGTCTTCCAGCTCCTAGTCTGACATGCTAAACCCAGATGGGATTACCTACTGGGTGCTAAGAGGCATGGCGGGATGGTCTCAGTGGATCAAGTTCATCAGCTTTGTTCAGTTAAACTAAAATAGCCCCAACAGGACTGAAATAAATATGCAATCCATTGTGTACTGTTTTGGATTTTATTGTGCTGTTATCTTCCTTAGTGGGTCAAGCAAGCCACTGTTCTGAATAATGCTTTTTTGTAGGGTAGGGGGGCACTGGGGATTAATTTATGGAACCAAGGGGGCGGGATAGAAAAAAATTCCTTCAGTAGCACCTTAAAGACCAACTAAGTTTTTATTTTGGTATGAGCTTTCGTGTGCATGCACACTTCTTCAGATACACTAGAAACAGAAGTGTCAGACCCTTATATATATACAGAGGGGGCGGGGGCGCCCAAAAGTTTGGTAACCACTGCTCTAACCACTGCACCACATTGCCTCTCTGGCATGTGGGAATCTAGAGACCAGATGCTTTCCCAATCCTTCTAATGATGCCTTGGGGGAGCAGAAAATAATTGAATCTCGTGCCAGGAAAAAGTTGGATGGATGTTATTGGAAGAAGCTGCTTGAGCAATAATTAGGAAATCTAAGCTTGTCATATCTAGGGTTTTCTTTCCCCTGGACCGTCTCCCTCGCTCCCCAAGCAGGATCCATGCTGGGCCCGGTCGTGGTTCACCCCGAAGCCCCGGACGGAGGCTGGGGGTGGATGATCGTCCTCTCGGCCTTCCTCCAATCCGCGTTGGTCTTTGGCGTGATCCGTTCCTTCGGGGTCTTCTTTGTGGAGTTTGTGACGTACTTTGACGAGCTGTCCGGACGGATTTCCTGGATCACCTCGATTGGGATCGCGGTGCAACAGTTTGCGAGTGAGTGGAGTGGTGGCGGGGGGGGACACACACACACACACACACACACACACTATGTGCTGCCTGCCTGCGCTCGGTGCGAAATCATTGCCCCCCCCATGCGGTGGGAAACTGTCTTCCGCGTCCTTCCTCGCCATTGGCCGTGGTGCTGTGATGTCATGGAAGCGCTCGCAAACATTCTGCAGCTCAGAATGACCCTTTGGGTCCCATCCCTTCCAACCCTGCAATTCTATGGTTCTAATAGCCCATAGCAGCGCCTGGTGCGAATTCCTGTTCAGAACTGGGGAAGGGTGATTCTGTTCCTTGCAGCAGCAATGCAGTGACCACCATCCCTTTCTCTTCCTTGGCAGGTCCGGTGGGCAGTGCTTTGAGTTCTCGCTATGGGGCCCGCCCTGTCGTCATGGCTGGCGGGTTTTTCTCGGGCCTGGGGTTCCTGCTGGCCTCGTTTGCCACCTGCCTGGCTCACCTGTACCTCTGCATCGGACTCCTCTCAGGTGCGTTGAAACTGTGCGACCTGCGTTGTTATCCTTTGCAAGAAACCAATCTTTCAGTGTGAACTTTGGAACTCCCTGCCTATTGACGTCAGGCAAGGTCCCTTCAAAGTACTCTTTTCGGCACCTGCTTAAAACACCTCCCGTGGTGCAATGGGTCATTGCCTCTGGCTGTTAACCTTGAGCCCACCCAAGGACGGCTGAGGGAAGCATTCCTGCATTGCAGGGGGTTGGACTAGATGACCCTCAGGGGTATCTTCCAACTCTACATTTCTATGAGTCTTGCTTAGGCAAGGCCTGTCCCCGATGCTTACAAAACTGATGCAATTTTTAATCTTTTTAAAGCATGTTTTAAACTTTTCAAAAGTCATTAATTTTTCCTATTTATAAATTTATTGTTTTACCATTTTTGTAAACCACCTTGGGGTCTTTTCTTCTTTTTTTTACACTTTCTTTTTTTTAAAGATATATTTTTTTTAATGATCAAACAGCATATAAATGTTATGAAATAACAAATAATCATGTACAAATTTGCTTGCCCCCCAAACTATCCAGTCTTGTGGAGTTTTACCCTGACTCTGCAACTGTGATGTGTTAGTTTTCCATCCTTTTGCTTGACGGGCATAATTATTATTTTTGCTTCCAATATCTCAATATATTTATTTGGCAGTCTTCCCCCCCTTTTTTTTAGCAAAGGCTGAGGTAACAGAGAGATGAGGGGAGGAGAGCACTTATGAGAGAGAACCAGTCTTTGAAGAAAATGGCTGCCTTTAAAAAATGGCTCAGAGCCAATGCCCTCCAGGTGTTTCCGACTACAGCAGATACCCTCCAGATGTTTGGGTCCAAAATGTTTTGGTCTGAAACATCTGGAGGCCACCAGCACAGAGAAGGAGAAGCCATATATCCGAGGGGACACTTGGATATCTGAGGAAGAAGCAAAGTCAGGCTCCGTTCAAGATGGCTGCCGTCCCCCTGAGGAAGTCTCCCTGAGAGGATAGCCATGATACACAATGGCTTATTTGTTCATTTTAGATTTATGTGTTGGTTTTGCAAACTTCAGCAAACGTGGACATTGTCTGAGTTAAAATTCCTGAGGGCGGCTAACTGAGCGAAGGGTTAGGCCTCATTTTCCCCCTCATGGAAGGCCGCCATCTTGAAAAAGCCATCTGTGGCCTCTCTTTTTTTTGCCTCTGGCGACAGTTGGGTGCGAGGATGGAGAAGGAGCTCCCAGCTTATGGCCTTCTCACCGGGGAATCCGGTGGGGCACCATGACAACAGGATGCTGAGGTAGACAGGCGCCATTTTGGCTTGATCCCGGCAGCCATTTTTGGCCTGATCCTTGTGTTCTTTGGGGGATGCCTGTGCCTCCCTTTCTGTGTTTTGTTCTGGTCGCCTTCCCTCGGAAAGGGTATCGAGTCGAGTTGGGGGAAAGGAAGGTTCCAGAAATGGGCCGCCGAAATGGATCAAGGGGACGTTCACCCTACGGGAAAAAAGGCTGTGGTGTTTGGGGCTTTTCAGCAAGGGCAAAAGGAGAGCGAGAGGCGACGCAATAGAAGTTTATAAAAAGGATTGAGGTTGCAACTGGAGAAAAGCCTCTTTTTTTCCAGCAGGCTCTTTATTGATTTATTTGATTTGATTTGTATATCGCCCTGCATCAGTAGACCTCAGGGCAGTTCAATAAAACATAAAAACACAAAATGCATGATAAAAACAAGAACAGGAAACTCAAGCCAACAAACCTCCCACAAACATGTATAAAAATGGGTATAAGATGTTAACCAGCCCAAGGCCTAGTTGAAGAGGGAATGTTTTGGCCTGGTGCCCAAAGATGTATAATGAAGGCGCCAGGTGAGCGTCCCTGGGATCCCACAAACGGGGAGCCACCACCGAAAAGGCCTGTTCTCGTGTTGCCACCCTCCTGTGAAAGAGGCACACAAATGTGGGCCTCGGGTGCAGATCGGTTCATAGGTCCTTGAGGTATTGGGGTAGTTCCCTTGGGAGAGCATGAGACTCTCCATCTCAGGGCTGCGGGTTTGAATCCCACGCTGGGCAAAACGATCCCTGCGTTTGCTCTAGATGACCCTCGGGGGTCCCTTCCAACTCTGCGATTCTGTTTAAGGCTCCGTAGGCCCAAACCAGCACTTTGGGACGTTCTCGTTCTCTTGGCAGGTTTCGGCTGGGCCCTGGTCTTCACGCCCTCCCTGGCGTCGGTCGCCCGGTACTTCAAGCGCCGCCGGACGCTGGCCACGAGCCTGGCCTTGACGGGCGTGGGCCTCTCGTCCTTTGCCTTCTCGCCGCTCTTCCAGCTCCTGGTGGACACCTACGCCTGGCGAGGGGCCCTCCTCATCGTGGCGGGCATGTCCTTCAACCTGCTGGTCTGCGGGGCCCTCATCCGCCCCATCACCCTCAAGGAGGATCTGCCGGGTCCGGCGGGCCACGGCACCAGAGGGACGTGCTGGACGCGCTTCTCCTCCCTCTTCGGCCTCCACCTCCTGGGCCACTTTGCCTTCATGAGGTTCGTTCTGGCCATCACCCTGGTCAACACGGGCTACTTCGTCCCCTACGTCCACCTCGTGGCCCGCGCGAGGGAGCTGGGCTTCGACGAGTACCAGGCGGCGTTCCTCATGTCGCTGACGGCCGCGGCCGACCTGTGCGGCCGCCTCTTCTCCGGCTGGCTGTCCAACTGCCGCGGCTGCCGCCTCGCCCGCATCCTGGTGGCGTGGACCTTCCTGACCGGCGTGGCTTTGGTGGCCATTCCGTGGGGCCGCGACTACCCACTGCTGGTGGCCATTAGCCTCTGCTATGGGTTCTGCTCGGGGGCTCTGACGCCCGTGGTCTTCTCCATCATCCCCGAGATCGTGGGCATCGCCAACATCTTCAGTTCCATGGGGCTGCTGCAGATGATCGAGAGCATCGGGGGGCTGCTGGGGGCACCTCTTTCTGGTAGGTGCCATTCATCACATTTATTTCCCAGCTTCTTCTCCAAGGAGCTCAAGGGGGCGGTTTATCGCCGCAACAACCCTGCGAGGTAGGTCAGGCTACGAGAAGGCAGCGACTGGCTCCCAAGGTCTCCCAGTGCGCTTCATGGCCGAGTGGGGATTTGAACGCTGGCCTCTCCCAGGTCCTATTCTGACACTCACAACCACTGCACATGGCTCTGATCCTGGCCTGCATTTTCCTCCCGTATTAACTGTTCCAGCACATAAACGAGCCTTTTAGCTCCTCAAAAATATTTGGATCCATGCCGGGCCTTGATAAAAGCAGGTTTGGAAGCTTCTGGAATTGGAACTGGGTTAAGGGGTGTGGCTGAACATGCTCTAGTTAAATTTCTGCCTCCGCAGGGAGGCAAAACGGGTTTCCCATGCAGTTGCCTTTGGTTCCCAGCTCAAGGAGCGAGATAGGAGCACAGAATGGCCCTCTGTCAGGGGGCCCATTTACCACAGTGTGGCCTGCGCCAGCGGGGAGCCAACACGGTTCCCTCCAGGTGCCGTACTGCAACTCCCATCATCCACGAGAAATCACGTCTAGGTGGGTGGCATCGGGACTGAAGAACTTTGCAATAGAGCAGCCTTTCCCAAACTTGAGTCCCCAGACGTCATTGGACTACAACTCCCACCTTCCTTGACCACTGAAACCCTTCTGGCAGGGGCTGATGAGAGTTGTAGTCCAACAAAATCTGGAGGGCTCCATGACTAGCAGCGGTTCACCAAGAGTCTCTCCAAGGCCTACCTTGATGCCGTTGGGGACTGAAGCTGGGAGTATCTGCCTCTAAACAGCCCTTTCTGGACAAGGAAACCAAGCACATAATCTCCCTACCACCGCTAGGTCTATACCTCTAGTCGGCACACCTACATCAGAAGTGACGGCACTGCCAGTCGGTATGTTCTAGGTTTGTCTTGAGGCTTATGCTCTAGACCACCCTTCCCCAATCTCATACCCTTCAGGGCCCTCCTCTCTTCCCTGCCAGTTGGGTTGTTCTAGGTTTGTCTTGAGGCTTATGTTCTAGACCACCCTACCCCAATCTCATACCCTTCAGGGCCCTCCTCTCTTCCCTGCCAGTTGGGTTGTTCTAGGTTTGTCTTGAGGCTTATGTTCTAGACCACCCTTCCCCAATCTCATACCCTTTGGGCCCTCCTCTCTTCCCATCTGTGACCACTGGCCGGGGCTGACAGAGTGCCAAACATCTGGAGGGCACTAGGCTGGCACGGACTGTTCTAGGTTGTTCCAGGTCCCTCTCCCTTTCTCTTCCAGGTTGGCTGAGGGACGCAACGGGTGACTACGTTGCTTCTTTCTTAGCGGCCGGGTCGTTCATGCTCGCCGGAAGCCTCGTCCTGACGACTCTGCCCAACTTCTCCAGCTGCCTTGCCCCTCCTCCGTCTGTGCCAGAACCCAGTGCTAAAATGGAGGACGGCGAGGGCACTCTCTTGGCATCAGCAACTGCTCCTGTGGGGGTCCTAACTCCCCGCGACTGCCACCCTTACAAGGTCATACCTGAGACAGAGGAACCGCTGGCCAAGAGCTGATCACCCGAGGCCAGCCTTTCCCAACCAGATGTTGCTAGACTACAGCGGCCATCATCCTTGGCTGTTGGCTAAGCCGGCTTAGTTGTCGTTCAGCATCGGGGGGGGGGGGAGAAGGTTAAAGAACAGGAATGGGGAACCTAAGGCCCTCCATACCTTGCTAGACTACAGCTCCCATCACCCCTGGCTGTCAACTGTGGATGATGGGAGTTGTAGTCCAACAAACATTGGCTACTCCAGGACTAGAGAGAACAAACCTTGTTGGCACCAGCGTGGGGGGGGAGAATGTTTGGCTGGCATCCGCACACCATACATTGAAAGCACGTGGCCTCCCCCACCAAAATAATAGTCTTGGGAGCTGTAGTTTGTTAAGGGTGCTGGGAACCGTAGTTTTGTGCGGTGTGCAGATGCGTCCTCGAAGGGAAGAGGAGCGGGCTTTCTTGTAGTGGAAGCTGGTATTTCCCTTGCCTGTGCCTTAACTACCGTTCCTCTGAGCCCACCCGCAAAGGTTGGACCAGGTGCATGAAAACAGACGCGCTCCAGAAACCGAACATGTTGGCGAACTTTGGACCGCCGATTTCCCCAGAGGAATGCCTTCTGCAAACTTTTACGAGGCTCCTCATCGATGCCCATGCAGGTAACCCAGTCCCCCCCGGAAAAGACCGTCGTAGCATTTGGACATTCCAGGACGCTCGCATTGGAGGGACTTCAGCATCCCATAACCCGCTCAATCAAGTTTCCGCAAGGGAGGAGAGGAAGGGTCAGAGCGTCCATTGTAAACTCTGAAATGTGGCTTCTTCCCCACCCCGTTAAATTTAGGATTAAAAATGTGACGTTTTGACGGAACTCTTTTCTGCAGTCTGCAGCCATATTTATTCTTAATTTATTCATTTGATAATTCCGGCAGTTTGTGGAAATAAAATTGCCAAAGATCCACGGCGGAAATGGCTCGAGCTGTTCATCTGATCACCTCTTGCGAGGAGTGGGTGGCTAATCTTGGGGGGGGGGCTTTCCAGATGTTCTCAAACTCACCTGTGACCACATGCTGGCTGGGTCTGGCGGGGGGGGTCAGGGTCCAACATCTGGAGGGTCTGCAAGTTAGCCACCCACTGTTATAAGTGTTTGCATGGAGTGCGGTTAGTGAATCATCCTTGAGCCATTTCATTTTGTTTGGGAAACGATAGTTTGGGAAATGAAGCATTTTGTACAGAACCTGGCACCTTACGATGGTTGCAAACCACAAATCCCATTAGCCCTTGCCCACTGCAGCTGTCCAAAACATCAGGTTGGCAAAGAGTGCCCTAAGGGAATACATTATTTTATTGTATTTATTTATTAAAAATGTAGGCCACTATTTCATTTAAAAATAACAAAGCGGTTTGCAACAGAAATGCATTATTCTAGGAAAACCATACTGTAAAGAGACACATTATGTATAAAGTAAAAAAAAACAGGCACCGGTTAACCCTTGTGGAAAGCCGTATTCTTCATTGCCTGCATAGGCCTGGTCGAGTTTTCAGCAGGCATTTATAAGTTGGAACAGAGGGCGCCTGCTGAATCTAGTGGCAGAGAGTTCCACAGGACCCAAAGTCTCCAGTTCTCAACGGAGCGTCGCCAACTCTGTTTCTGAATATGTAGAGTTGGGAGAGTCTCACAAAACAACATCTTTTGCTGCTTCTTGGCTGCAAATGCATATATCAAATCAAATCAAACCTTTATTGCGTTAGCATACAGCCATAGCAAAATAAAAACAACACAAAATGCCAAAGACAAGCAACAAAGCAAAATTCAAGGCGATGTTGCTGGTGTAATAACATTTAAATTACCTTAAGACAATAATGCAAAGATATGCAGATATATGTAAAGCATAAAATAGCCCAAAATAGGCTCGGCACATTCAGTTAAAAATGAAATGGAGAGAATTAAAACAGGTCCAGGTCTAGGACACACTACCCTGTCAGGGTAGCCCTGAGTTTCAGAGCCTGCACTATGAAGATTGCCACCCCACGTGAAATTAGGGGATTTGCGTCTACAAGAAGCAATTTCAAACAGTCTTCCTTAGATGTAATGGTGGACGGGATGAAGAGGAGGAGCTTCGATCTTATTGGCTCATAAATGGGGCAGTAGAAAAAGAAATGTAGAAAGTCCTCTATTTCATTCATTGTGCATGGGCATAGGCGCTGAGTAATAGGGGTCTTACAGTAAATCCCCTGCAGGAAGGCCGCAGGAGCTTCAATTCAAATGCATATATCGAAAACAGCTGGAGGGCACCAGGTTGGGGGAGTCTGGCTCTCGGGCAGGGGAGCCTTGGCCTTCCAGTTACTGATGCTGCCGCCATCTCTGCCCGTTGGCCAGGCTCTTTGGGGAACATGGGATATGTAGTCCGTCAATTCTGGGAGGGTGGCATGTTCCCTACCTCTGCTCTAGAGAGCTGGAAGAGGGAAAGCAGGAATGATCTCAGGCATGTTCGGCAGTCCACCGAGTGGACTTTGAAGCCTTAGGGTGTGTTGGGCCCCACGCCACAGGCCAGAATCTCACCCTTTGGAACTTGTTTTTCCCCTCTGCAATAAAATCATTATCCTTTAAGCCAGAAAGCTTGAAGCCGGGGCGGGGAGAGGAATTGAACTGGCTGAACACTTTCACCCATAAATTTCCCAGTCCTAAATTTGCATGGGGAAAACTTGAGAAGAAAAAGTGACAGGAAACAAAAAAAAATTAAGGCAGTCATTTACTTGCTTATTGCATTTATACCCCACCTTTTGTGGGAGCTCAAGGTGGCAGATACATGGTTCTCCCCCACACTGAGTCAACAGTGTGATGTAGCAGCTAAAAAAGCCAATGCAATTCTGGGCTGCATCAATAGGAGTATAGCGTCTAGATCTAGGGAAGTAATAGTACCACTGTATTCTGCTCTGGTCAGACCTCACCTGGAGTGCTGTGTCCAGTTCTGGGCACCACAGTTCAAGAAGGATACTGACAAGCGGGAACGTGTCCAGAAGAGGGCAACCAAAATGGTCAAAGGCCTGGAAACGATGCCTTATGAGGAACGGCTTAGGGAGCTGGGTATGTTTAGCCTGGAGAAGAGAAGGTTAAGGGGTGATATGACAGCCATGTTCAAATATATAAAAGGATGCCATGTAGAGGAGGGAGAAAGGTTGTTTTCTGCTGCTCCAGAGAAGCGGACACAGAGCAATGGATTCAAAGTACAAGAAAGAAGATTCCACCTAAACATTAGGAAGAATTTCCTGACAGTAAGAGCTGTTCGGCAGTGGAATTTGCTACCAAGGAGTGTGGTGGAGTCTCCTCCTTTGAAGGTCTTTAAGTGGAGGCTTGACAGCCATCTGTCAGGAATGCTTTGATGGTGTTTCCTGTGCTTTTTAGAGCCTAAAAAGGCTGACGCACACACTTTGGACAAAAGATATCTTTAGTGCAATCTCCAGTGGCAGAGTATAATAACCCGTGTCCTCGAATGAATCACTCTCCTCTGAATAGAAAGATAGCGACAAGGCTCTCTGGTGAAGGACGGTACTGGTTATTTCAGCCCCATGGCTCACACTTTGCTGCCTCTGGCTAACACTGTTATTTGTTTTTATGTAATTGGTATACCACTTTTCATCCGTAGAGCTCCGGGTGGTGAAAAGACAAAATAAAAAGGCAACGAACAAGCGAACGAACCAATAACGCCCCTCCCCCCTTGCACTCAAAACCACATTTAAAAGGACATTCCTAGGAGGTTGAAATAGATGACTCTCAGGGCCCCTTCTTCAAATTCTCTGATTCTATGGTTGAAGAGAAATGTGCCGCATGTATTCTATAAAGCGTTCAGATAAAACAGCAGTTGGTGGTGAAATTTGGTGCCCTGCTGCCAACTTTCCAAGTTTCTAGACCTCAAGGGGGCAGGACCTGAGGAATCCTGAGGTTAGCACATGAAACTCACACGCCTGATTCAGACGATGGCCTCCTAGGGTGACCATTTCCTCGATGCTGCTCCCTGAGATATTTGAAAGCCAAATTAAAGATGACGCAGGAATACTGCGATTAGTGTTTTCTTTCTCAAACAGCAGCTGCAGAGATGCAGTTGATTCACACACACAACTGCGCAGAGGAAAACATGGACATTTTGGACTGCAACTCCCATCATTCCCCCCCCAATGCACAATAATATCCAGATTCTCAGCATTTTTATATTTTTTTAAATAAAAGAGCAAGTTGTTAGCTTCTGTAGAACCTGAGCTAGAAGGCAAAATCTGCAGGTACTATTTTCATTTTTTTTCCTGCTGCTGAGAAATTGGGCTGCTCCCTCCTTTTAGTGTTTTATTCACTTCCCCCTCTTCTGGGAAAAATTCCTGCAGCTGACATACATTCGTGAAGACAGCCATCTAAAAAAAAATACCCAATGGGCTGTCGGGAGGAAGATGGAGCAAGCTTGTTTTCTCCTGCTCTGGGAGGCAGGACCCAAACCAATGAACTCGAATTGTAAGGGAGGCCAATCCGACGTAACATTAGGAAGAACTTTCTGACAGTAGGAGCTGTTTGACAGTGGAACAGACTCCCCACAAGGGTTGATGGCCTGTCTCCTTCCTTGGAGGTTTTTAAGCAGAGGTTGGATGGTAATCTGCCAGGGATCCTTAAGCTGTGGTGCCTGCATTGCAGGGGGTTGAGCTAGATGACCCTTGGGGGTCCCTTCAAACTACAATTTCTATGATTCTATGACCTTGGAGGGTGGTGGCTTCTCCTTTTCTGGAGGATTTTAAACACAGGTTAGATGACCATCTGCCAGGGACTCTAAGGCCTTATGAGGAACGGCTTAGGGAGCTGGGTATGTTTAGCCTGGAGAAGAGAAGGTTAAGGGGTGATATGATAGCCATGTTCAAATATATTAAAGGATGTCATATAGAGGAGGGAGAAAGGTTGTTTTCTGCTGCTCCAGAGAAGCGGACACGGAGCAATGGATTCAAACTACAAGAAAGAAGATTCCACCTAAACATTAGGAAGAACTTCCTGACAGTGAGAGCTGTTCGGCAGTGGGATTTGCTACCAAGGAGTGTAGTGGAGTCTCCTTCTTTGGAGGTCTTTAAGCAGAGGCTTGACAGGCATCTGTCAGGAACATAGCTGCCAAGTTTTCCCTTTTCTCGCGAGGAAGCCTATTCAGCATAAGGGAAAATCCCTTTAAAAAGGGGATAACTTGGCAGCCATATGTCAAGAATGCTTTGATGGTGTTTCCTGCTTGACAGGGGCTTGGACTGGATGGCCCTTGTGATCTCTTCCAACTCTATGATTCTATGATTCTATGACAAAGGATGCTCTAAGTCGGCGCTCTTCGTTCTTGAGTCCCCAGGCGTCATTGAAATACAACTCCCATCATCTGTGACAATTATTATTATATTTATATTTACATCCTGCTTTTTCTCCTGACTCAAGGTGGCTTACAGCTAAAACAGAAACGGAGGGGGAGGGAAGCAATAATATTAAAAATCAATTCTTAAACAGTAATAGAAAATATCATAGAATTTTCATATCATAGAAAAAACCCGGAAGCTATACTACTGGGATTAATGGGAAGAGAAATGAGGACCAAAAATTGTTCATGGATGCCACTACGGCTGCCAGACAGAGCGATATTAGCCCAAAGGTGGAAAACATCACAAACTCCAACTGTAGATGACTGGAGAGAGAAAATGATGGAATATTCAGAATTGGCAAGGTTGATAGGAAGAATAAGAGAGCAGAAAAGAGCAAAGGTTTAAGAAAGAATGGGGTAAATTTGGAGATTATTTAAAGGAATGTTGCAAAAAATGTTAAAAGACTAGTAGGATTAACTTTAAAAAATACAGCATAAGAAATATATAGCCCTGTCAACATGTATGTTTAGAAACTATACCAGAGAAAGGCAGGGAAGGATAAAGCGCAGAAAATGAGAAGAAAGAAAATAGAAAACCAAAAGAGAAGTACGAGGAAGTCAAGTTCGGAAGAACAAGTATATATGTTAGGAACTTATAAGATGCGGATAAGAGATAAGAGATGTAATTAAGAAAAGACACATTGTAATTTATGTGAAATATTTTTATGTGTAATGAGTTTATTTGATTGATAAATGGAAACAATAAAAAAGAAGTTAAAAAAGAAACTATCATAGAATTGTAGAGTTTGAAGGGACCCAAGGGTCATCTAGTCCAACCCCCTGCAAAGCAGCAGATTGTGTGATCTATTGAAACACAGAGATCATTCAAATAAAAACAGTGCCGGCCCTTTCCTTAAAAGCAATTGTCTTAGCTAACTCAGAATGTCTGGAGTTGTAGTCCATAACTTCTCGAAGCCAGTGTTTTTCAACCTGCCCCCCCCCCGGATGTCGTCAGACTACAACTCCCATCATCCACGACAACTGGCTAAGCTGGCTCTGGACGATGGGAGTTGTAGTCCAATATATCTGGTGGGCTGCTCTAAGCGGATGCTGATTGCAGGTGTCGCTCCCTCGTTGCCGGGCAACTTACGGGCCGTACGTATCACCCACCCAAAATCCTCGGGCAAAGATGACAGGAAGAGTTAGAGGTCAGACAAAACAGAAAGTCTATAAGGAATGGAGAATATATAAAGAATACTTAAAAAATTATGGCGTAAACAGAAATCTCCTGGCAGAATTAGAGTGATCCTTCAAATTCATATAATGAAAAATCACAAGAAACAGGTTAACTGTGCGGTATAATGTATATAACGGATAAAGTACAATGAGAATACTCAGAAGTCTTTTTAAATGTTTGCAGCACTTTTTATTTCTAATAATGTGGATAATCATTGCATTTGTCCATGGAGTTTTCTTGGCAGGGATACTGGAGTGGCTTGCCAGTTCCTTCTCCAGGTGGATCACGTTTAGTCAAAACTCTCCACTATGACCTGTCCATCTTGGGTGGCCCTGCATGGCATAGCTCATAGCTTCTCTGAGTTATTCAAGCCCCTTCGCCACGACAAGGCAGTGATCCATGAAGGGATCAATTATGGTTACAGGTAGGTAGCCGTGTTGGTCTGGATCGAAGTAAAATAAAAAAATTCCTTCAGTAGCCAAACCCTACGCCAAAGGATAAATGGACATAAATCTGACATCAGGAACCAGAAGACAGAAAAACCAGTAGGAGAACACTTCAATCTCCCAGGACATTCTATACAAGATCTCAAAGTAGCTGTCTTACTACAAAAGAATTTCAGAAATAGACTGGAAAGAGAATGACTTGGTTAGTGGGGTAGAAGTGGCAGGATCATTAGGTGGGAGTGACCATGCTCTTCTGGAGTTTATTATCCAGCGGAAAGGAGCAACCAAGCATACTAAGGTCCAAATTCTAGACTTTAAGAAAGCCGACTTCAGAAAACTTAGGGAAACGCTGGGTGAAATCCCATGGACAGTAATACTAAAAGGGAAGGGAGTTCATGATGGTTGGGAGTTTGTTAAAAGGGAGATATTAAAAGCACAACTTCAGGCAATACCAATGAGACGGAAACATGGAAGGTGCCTAAAGAAGCCAGGCTGGCTATCTAAAGAACTTTTGACTGAGTTAAGATTTAAAAGGGATATGTACAAAAAATGGAAAAGGGGGGAAATCTCCAGAGAGGAATTCAAACATATAGCCAGCACGTGTAGAGACAAAGTCAGAAAAGCTAAAGCACAGAATGAACTCAGGCTCGCCAGAGAGGTTAAAAGCAACAAAAAGGGCTTTTATGGGTATGTCCGTAGCAAAAGGAAAAACAAGGAAACAGTGGGGTCACTCAGAGGAGAAGATGGTGAAATGCAAACAGGGGACAGAGAAAGGGCAGAACTCCTCAATGCCTTCTTTGCCTCAGTCTTCTCCAAGAAAGAAAACAACGCCCGACCTGAAGAATATGGAGCAGATGATTCAGCAGGGGAAACACAGCCCAGAATAAGTAAGGAGGTAGTACAAGAATACTTGGCTAGTTTAGATGTATTCAAGTCTCCAGGGCCAGATGAACTACATCCAAGAGTATTAAAAGAACTGGCAGAGGTGATTTCAGAACCACTGGCAATAATCTTTGAAAATTCCTGGAGAACAGGCGAAGTTCCAGCAGACTGGAGGAGGGCAAATGTTGTCCCTATTTTCAAAAAGGGGAAAAGAGAGGACCCAAACAATTACCGCCCAGTCAGCCTGACATCAATACCAGGAAAGATTCTAGAGCAGATCATTAAGCAAACAGTCTGTGAGCACCTAGAAAGAAACTCTGTGATCACTAAAAGTCAGCATGGGTTCCTGAAAAATAAGTCATGTCAGACTAATCTGATCTCATTTTTTGACAGAATTACAAGCCTGGTAGATGAAGGGAACGCTGTGGATGTAGCCTATCTTGATTTCAGCAAGGCCTTTGACAAGGTGCCCCATGATATTCTTGTAAAGAAGCTGGTAAAATGTGGGCTAGACAATGCTACCATTCAGTGGATTTGTAGCTGGATTACTGACCGAACCCAAAGGGTGCTCATCAATGGCTCCTCCTCATCCTGGAGAGTAGTGACTAGTGGGGTGCCACAGGGTTCTGTCTTGGGCCCAGTCTTGTTCAACATCTTTATCAATGACTTGGATGATGGGCTTGAGGGAATCCTGAGCAAGTTTGCAGATGACACCAAGTTGGGAGGGGTGGCTAACACCCCAGAGGACAGGATCACACTTCAGAATGACCTTAACAGATTAGACAACTGGGCCAAAGCAAACAAGATGAATTTTAACAAGGAGAAATGTAAAGTACTACACTTGGGCAAAAAAAATGAAAGGCACAAATACAGGATGGGAGACACCTGGCTTGAGAGCAGTACATGTGAAAAGGATCTAGGAGTTTTGGTTGACCACAAACTTGACATGAGTCAGCAGTGTGATGCAGCAGCTAAAAAAGCCAATGCAATTCTGGGCTGCATCAATAGGAGTATAGCATCTAGATCAAGGGAAGTAATAGTACCACTGTATTCTGCTCTGGTCAGACCTCACCTGGAGTATTGTGTCCAGTTCTGGGCACCACAGTTCAAGAAGGATACTGATAAGCTGGAACGTGTCCAGAAGAGGGCAACCAAAATGGTCAAAGGCCTGGAAACGATGCCTTATGAGGAACGGCTTAGGGAGCTGGGTATGTTTAGCCTGGAGAAGAGAAGGTTAAGGGGTGATATGATAACCATGTTCAAATATATAAAAGGATGTCATATAAAGGAGGGAGAAAGGTTGTTTTCTGCTGCTCCAGAGAAGCGGACACGGAGCAACGGATTCAAACTACAAGAAAGAAAATTCCACCTAAACATTAGGAAGAACTTCCTGACAGTAAGAGCTGTTCGGCAGTGGAATTTGCTGCCAAGGAGTGTGGTGGAGTCTCCTTCTTTGGAGGTCTTTAAGCAGAGGCTTGACAGCCATCTGTCAGGAATGCTTTGATGGTGTTTCCTGCTTGGCAGGGGGTTGGACTGGATGGCCCTTGGGGTCTCTTCCAACTCTATGATTCTATGATTCTATGAGAAGTTGCTGAATTGCAACTTATCACCAAGCTCAAAACCATGGAGGGACCTGGTTTGAACAGAGATATCTGGTTCTTATCTCATTATACATGATAAGCGATCTTCAGCCATCTCAACCCTTGCTTTTTCATGCAAAACCATTTGCAGTCGTTTGCGGTCATCAACAGCTATCAGTCAGTCAATCACCCATTTCCACCACCCTTCTGGGTGATCCCCCCTCCCCATCCCCACCCCTCCCCACCCCTTCTCTACATAAGTGCCTGGAAACTTCCATTTCACTGTATCTGAAGAAGTGTGCATGCACACGAAAGCTCATACCAAAATAAAAACTTAGGGATCAATTATCCTATATAATAATGTCCATGTTGTCCCTGCGTCCAGATGTCCCGTGTGTCCCTGGGGTACTGCGCATGTCCCCCAGAGACACAGGGATTGGACGGAGGGACAACCAGGGACACAGGGATTGGACCCGTGCTCTCGGGACACAGGGAACAGCCAACTGCCGCTCCGCCAACCGCCGCTCCGAAGCCCAGTCTCATGCTGGAGGTGCGCGGTGAGGCGGCGGGGGAGAGAAGCGCTCCCCCCCCGGCAGCCTTGCCGCACACCTCCGGCATGGGACGGCGCTTCCTCGGGGAACCCGAGGAAGCCGAAGCGGCAGCGGGCGCGGAGGGAGGCCCGCTTTGGCTTGGCAGCGGCGGGAAGAAGGGGAGGAACATCCCGCCACCGCCAAGCCAGTCCCGGAGCCGAATTGCGGCGCGGCGGGGTTTTTCGCTGTTTGCCTCCCCCAGGGGAAGGCAAACGGCGAAAAAACCCCACTGCGGACTGGCTTGGCGGTGGCGGAAAGACCCGCCACCGCCAAGCCAGTCCCGGAGCCGAATTGCGGCGCGGCGGGGTTTTTCGCCGTTTGCCTCCCCCAGGGGAAGGCAAACGGCGAAAAGCCCCCGCTGCGGACTGGCTTGGCGGTAGCGGGAACATCCCGCCACCGCCAAGCCAGTCCCGGAGCCGAATTGCGGCGCGGCGGGGTTTTTCGCTGTTTGCCTCCCCCAGGGGAAGGCAAACGGCGAAAACCCCCCGCTGCGGACTGGCTTGGCGGTGGCGGGAAGACCCGCCACCGCCAAGCCAGTCCCGGAGCCGAATTGCGGCGCGGCGAGGTTTTTCGCCGTTTGCCTCCCCCAGGGGAAGGCAAACGGCGAAAAGCCCCCGCTGCGGACTGGCTTGGCGGTAGCGGGAACATCCCGCCACCGCCAAGCCAGTCCCGGAGCCGAATTGCGGCGCGGCGGGGTTTTTCGCCGTTTGCCTCCCCCTCAGGGGAAGGCAAACGGCGAAAAGCCCCCGCTGCGAACTGGCTTGGTGGTGGCGGGAAGACCCGCCACCGCCAAGCCAGTCCCGGCAGGCCGCTTCCTCTAGCGCCCGTTTTTAAACGGGCTAAAATCCACTAGTCCTATATAATAATGTCCATGTTGTCCCTGCGTCCAGATGTCCCGTGTGTCCCTGGGTCACTGCGCATGTGCCCCAGGGATACAGGGATTGGACAGCAGAGACTGCGCGCGCGCACTCTCCCCCCACTCTGCCTCCTCCAACCGCCGCTCCCGCCGGGGTGGAGGCCGGCGAAGGCCTCCTCACAACCCTCCCTGGCCGTGAGGAGCAGCGGTTGGAGGAGGCGGGGGGGGGGGGAGAGTGCGCGCGTCCTTCCTGTCGGCGGCTGGGGGAGAGGAAGGAAGGAGGAGAAAGCGCCGCTTTCTCCTCCTCCGTTCCTGTCCCCCTGCCGCCGACAGCAAGGACGGGTCCCAGGGTTCGGAGAAGCGCTGCGCAAGCGCTTCTCCGAACCCTGGGATGTCTGCTTCCTGTCGGCGGCTGCGGGAGAGGAACGGAGAAGGAGAAAGCAGCGCTTTCTCCTCCTCCGTTCCTGTCCCCCTGCCGCCGACAGCAATGACAGGTCCCAGGGTTCGGAGAAGCGCTGCGCAAGCGCTTCTCCGAACCCTGGGATGTCTGCTTCCTGTCGGCGGCTGCGGGAGAGGAACGGAGAAGGAGAAAGCAGCGCTTTCTCCTCCTCCGTTCCTGTCCCCCTGCCGCCGACAGCAAGGACGGGTCCCAGGGTTCGGAGAAGCGCTGCGCAAGCGCTTCTCCGAACCCTGGGATGTCTGCTTCCTGTCGGCGGCTGCGGGAGAGGAACGGAGAAGGAGAAAGCAGCGCTTTCTCCTCCTCCGTTCCTGTCCCCCTGCCGCCGACAGCAAGGACGGGTCCCAGGGTTCGGAGAAGCGCTGCGCAAGCGCTTCTCCGAACCCTGGGATATCTGCTTCCTGTCGGCGGCTGCGGGAGAGGAACGGAGAAGGAAAAAGCAGCGCTTTCTCCTCCTCCGTTCCTGTCCCCCTGCCGCCGACAGCAAGGACAGGTCCCAGGGTTCGGAGAAGCGCTGCGCAAGCGCTTCTCCGAACCCCAGGATTCTAGCGCCCGTTATTGAACGGGCTGAAAACCACTAGTAATTCATAATTATTGAATTGTGCTGGAGGAGACTCTTGTGACTCCCATGGACTGCAAGAAGATCAAACCTATCCATTCTGAAGGAAATCAGCCCTGAGTGCTCACTGGAAGGACAGATCCTGAAGCTGAGGCTCCAATACTTTGGCCACATCATGAGAAGAGAAGACTCCCTGGAAAAGACCCTGATGTTGGGAAAGATGGAGGGCACTAGGAGAAGGGGACGACAGAGGACGAGATGGTTGGACAGTGTTCTCGAAGCTACGAACATGAGTTTGACCAAACTGCGGGAGGCAGTGGAAGACAGGAGTGCCTGGCGTGCTATGGTCCATGGGGGTCATGAAGAGTCGGACCCGACTAAACGACTAAACAACAACAACAACAATCATTGCATTAACAAAATACTTAATGTTGAGGAATTCCATAATCATGTATGTTTTTTCTCTCCTTTCCCCCTTGATTTTTATACACTCGTCCTTCTCTTGCGTTTTTCATCTCTCTCTTTCTTATGTTGTAAGCTTGTACAGTGATACCTCGGTTTATGAACACAATTGGTTCCGGAAGTCTGTTCATAAACTGAAGCGTTCATAAACTGAAGCGAACTTTCCCATTGAAAGTAATGGAAAGTGAATTAATCCGTTCCAGATGGGTCCGCAGTGTTCATAAACTGAAAATTCATAAACCGAGGTGTTCATAAACTGAGGTTCCACTGTAATGCCAAATACCGCATGGATGTATTCGTTTCAACTCAATAAAGATTGACTGAAAAATAAAATTTAAAAAATCCTCGGGCTCCCAAGCCTCGAGGGACAATGCTTCGAAGCACGTCCGAGTCTTGGATGCAGCCCAAATCCGTCCACCCAAATCGCTCAAATCCCAGCGCACAGACGTAGGCAACCTCATCGATTGTGCACAAATGAAGAAGTCTATTGGGTGAGGAGTGAAGATGATCTAAGGACACAGGAGGAGGAGACTTTGGCCTGGCCAAGACAGTGCCTCTGGGGTGAAGCCCAGATTGTCCGCCAGATACTCGAAAGCCCCAGATTTATTGGAAGCGTGCAGGCAGAAAAAACTCCAGTCCACTGTTTCATCCCCTGCGGCTGGCCTGGCTGGGACAACACCCCCTGGTGGAAGGGTGAGTCCCATCTCTCAAACAGGAATGAAGAAGAGAGGGGTGGGCTCTCTGACGGCGTGTGGGGCAGGGGGAGAATAGATGTGCATTATCAACAGATCTATGTTGGACATGTCATTCTACTTTATTAGCTGTTCTGCAATGAGAGGCGGTGTGGTGCAGTGGTTAGAGCAGGGGTTCCCAAACTAAGGCCCGGGGGCCGGATGTGGACCAATCGCCTTCTAAATCTGGCCCGCAGAAGGTCCGGGAATCAACATATTTAGAGCCGGGCATTTGAGCCCCTCCTTGGAGGAAAAAAAGGTGGCATATAAATGCAATGAATAATTGCAATAAATTAAAATGATTTCCCCTAGAGAAAAGGTGAGTAAGAAGTGAATTGGACAAATTCATGCAGGAGAATCATAGAACTGTAGAATTAGAAGAGGGGCCATCCAGTCCAAGCCCCCGCAATAATGCAGGCAGGATCGAACCCGCCAACTGGGCATCATCAGCCCCACGCTCTAATCAACAGCTATCCAGGGAGCCATTGATGGCTACTACCCAGAACGGCTATGTTCTGCCTCCATGGTTGGAGGAAGCCAAGCTTCTGAATCCCAGTTGCTGGAAACTGCAGGAGGCGAGAGAATTGCTCTTGTGTTCGAATCCTGCTTGTCGGCTTCCCACGAAGAGCATCTGGGTGGACAGGATGCCGGATCCAGCGGCCAAGTTCTGCTATTCTTATGTAGGGCCGGATTTAGGTTTGATGGGGCCCTAAGCTACTGGAGGTAATGGGACCCTTTATATGTCAACAACAAATTGCCGCTGTTTTGGGGGTTGAATATATGCTATATATGGCAATTTATGGACCTCATAGGTATCGAAAGCCATTTGCACGTAACAAAATAGGAGCCTACACAACACAAAATACTGTTGCTATATGTAGGTTTTATTTTATTTGTTTTTTATCTTATATTTTGGAAATGTACATCCGGGTTTTTTTCCTTCAATTTTTTTGGGGGCCCCCCAAGAGAGTGGGGCCCTAAGTTATAGTTTGTTTAGCTTATACAGTACGTGAATCCAGCACTTGTTCTTATGCACAGTCACTTGCCACCAATTTAATTCTCTCTCTTTCTGTTCTCTCATTTCATTTCATTTCTTTTCAAAGAACCCTCACCTCTGCAAAGGAAGGGGACTCCATGGCCCCTCGCCCGCATCCTGACAGCAGATGGGGGTGGATGGTAGTCCTGGCCGGTTTCGTGCAAACGGCCCTGGTCTTTGGGGTGATCCGCTCCCTTGGGGTATTCTTCGTCGAGTTTGTGGCTTACTTCAAGGAACCCTCCAGCACCGTCTCCTGGGCCCTGTCTCTTGGGGTCGCCATCCTGCAGTTTGCGAGTAAGGGGCCGTTCCAGGTTTCGGGGTGGAGATTTGAGTGCCGGCTCTGGGACGGCTGCGTCCTCTCTGCTCTTTTAACCCCAGTCACAGAGGCAGGGAGGAATTGGCAAGCGGCCGGGTTATTTCCAACAGTGCTTTCGATGCACAGCCAGCGTCATAAAAGTTAAACAGTAATTTGGCGCTGTGGGTTAAACCACTGAGCCTAGGGCTTGCCGATCAGAAGGTCGGTGGTTCGAATCCCCGCGACGGATCAAGGGAAGTAATAGTACTACTGTATTCTGCTCTGGTCAGACCTCACCTGGAGTACTGTGTCCAGTTCTGGGCACCACAGCTCAAGAAGGATACTGACAAGCTGGAACGTGTCCAGAAGAGGGCAACCAAAATGGTCAAAGGCCTGGAAATGATGCTTTATGAGGAACGGCTTAGGGAGCTGGGTATGTTTAGCCTGGAGAAGAGAAGGTTAAGGGGTGATATGATAGCCATGTTCAAATATATGAAAGGATGTCATATGGAGGAGGGAGAAAGATTGTTTTCTGCTGCTCCAGAGAAGCGGACACGGAGCAATGGATTCAAACTTCAAGAAAGAAGATTCCACCTAAACATTAGGAAGAACTTCCTGACAGTAAGAGCTGTTCGGCAGTGGAACTTGCTACCAAGGAGTGTGGTGGAGTCTCCTTCTTTGGAGGTCTTTAAACAGAGGCTTGACAGGCACATGTCAAGAATGCTTTGATGGTGTTTCCTGCTTGGCAGGGGGTTGGACTGGATGGCCCTTGTGGTCTCTTCCAACTCTACGATTCTATGATTCTATGACGGGGTGAGCTCCCGTTGCTCGGTCCCTGCTCCTGCCAACCTAGCAGTTCGAAAGCACATCAAAGTGCAAGTAGATAAATAGGGACTGCTCCGGCGGGAAGGTAAATGGCATTTCCGTGTGCTGCTCTGGTTCGCCAGAAGCGGCTTTGTCATGCTGGCCACATGACCTGGAAGCTTTACGCCAGCTCCCTTGGCCTATAGAGCAAGATGAGCGCCGCAACCCCAGAGTCGTCCGCAACTGGACCTAACGGTCAGGGGTCCCTTTACCTTTGCCTACCTATGCCATGCAGGGAGGAAACGGCTCTTTGCATACCAGGGATAGGGAACCTGTTAAAGGTGTTGATCGGCTCCAGTGTCCATTGGGAAGGGGTAGTGGCTCAGTTCCAGAGCACCAGAGTACGCGTAAAAAAAGATTGAGGGGTCTTAGCGGACCCCAATCTGAACACGAGTCCGCAGTGTGATGCAGCAGCAAAAAAAGCTAACACTATTCTAGGCTGCATCAACAGGAGTCTAGTATCCAGATCAAGGGAAGTCATAAGGTAAAGGTAAAGGGACCCCTGACCGTTACGTCCAGTCGCGGACGACTCTGGGGTTGCGGCGCTCATCTTGCTCTATAGGCTGAGGGAGCCGGCGTTTGTCCGCAGACAGCTTCCGGGTCATGTGGCCAGCATGACTAAGCTGCTTCTGGCAAAACCAGAGCATCGCACGGAAGTGCTGTTTACCTTCCCGCTGGAGTGGTACCTATTTATCTACTTGCACTTGACGTGGTTTCGAACGGCTAGGTCGGCAGGAGCTAGGACTGAGCAACGGGAGCTCACCCCATCGTGGGGATTCGAACCGCCAACCTTCTGATCAGCAAGTCCAAAAGGCTCGGTGGTTTAGACCACAGTGCCACCCGCGCCCCTACTGATAGGGAAGTCTTGGATACCCCATAAGGGAAGAGGAGCAGTTTTATCGATGTCAACACCATAAATAAATATGGGGGGGGGGACACAGAATGTATTTGAAAGCCCGGTCCACCGCCTCCCTCCCTCCCCTCACCTTGAGGGAGTTGTGGAAGACCGAATTGTGTTGCAGTAGCCAGGTGGAGCACTTGAGGGAGCAGGCCGTGGCGGGGAAATTGAGCCGCTTGGGGGAACTGCCAGTGACCCCCCCAAGGAGAGCCAAGTCATAGTCCTGCTCTATTCTGCCTTGGTCAGACCACACCTGGAAGATGGTGTCCAGTTCTGGGTGCCACAATTGAAGAAGGATATTGACGAGCTGGTAGGTGTGACCAAAATGGTCAAGAGTCTGGAAAACAAGCCTTATAAGGAACGGTTGAAGGAACTGGGTATTATGTTTAGCCTGGAAAAGAGGAGACCGAGAGGAGATATGATAGCATCCTCAAGTATCTGAAGGGCTGTCCCATGGAAGAGGGAGCAAGCTTGTTTTCTCCTCTGGAGGGTAGGATCTGAAGCCACGGGTTCAAATTGCAAGGAGATTCCGACTAAACGTTAGGAAGAGCTTTTGGAGGGTAAGAGCTGCTTGACAGTGGAACGGACGCCCTTGGGAGGCGGTGGACTCTCCTTCCCTGAAGGTTTTTAGGCAGAGGTAGTTCGGCCATGGATGATCTAGTTGAGATTCCTGCATCGCAGGGGGTTGGACTAGATGACCCTTGGGAGGGAGAGCCCCCCCACCTCTTGTGGGAATCTGTTCCACTGTCCAACAGTTCTTACTGTCATAGAATCATAGAATCATAGAATCATAGAGTTGGAAGAGACCACAAGGGCCATCCAGTCCAACCCCCTGTGCCAAGCAGGAAACACCATCAAAGCATTCTTGACAGATGCCTGTCAAGCCTCTGCTTAAAGACCTCCAAAGAAGGAGACTCCACCACACTCCTTGGTAGCAAATTCCACTGCCGAACAGCTCTTACTGTCAGGATGTTCTTCCTAATGTTTAGGTGGAATCTTCTTTCTTGTAGCTTGAATCCATTGCTCCGTGTCCGCTTCTCTGGAGCAGCAGAAAACAACGTTTCTCCCTCCTCTGTATGACATCCTTTTATATATTTGAACATGGCTATCATGTCACCCCTTAACCTTCTCTTCTCCAGGCTAAACATACCCAGCTCCCTAAGCCGTTCTTCATAAGGCATCGTTTCCAGGCCTTTGACCATTTTGGTTGCCCTCTTCTGGACACTGTCAATTAAAGTAGGTTAATTAATGGGGCACCAATCGCTTTTTAGGAACTGCGGCAGCTGAGCTCACGCAAAGCACAGCTTACGTTAATTAGCAGGCATTAATCACATGGGATTGCAAATTATTATTATTATTATTATATAACCTGCGACAGAGGGAGCTGGACGTTTGCATTGATCCAGCGGCTCAGCTCCTTTGCACTGATCCAGCAAGCTCGACTCCTGCAGACTGTAAGAGGACCTTGCGGCTTATGCATGTGCTGCCCCCTGCAGGCCCAATGGGGAGCGCCCTCAGCGCCCGGTACGGGGCACGCCCAGTGGTGATGGCCGGAGGCCTCCTCGCTAGCCTGGGTTTGCTGCTGGCTTCGTTCTCCGTCAAGATCTCTCACCTTTACCTGACCATCGGTCTCATCTCAGGTGCGCCTTCTTCTAAGCCGGGTGGGGTGCGGGGTGCGGGAGCCTTTTCCAGCTTGAGGGCCACATTCTCAAATGGGCAGCCTTTGGAGGGCCACATGGGCAGGGTCAGGGTGAAAAGTGGGCAGGACAAGGGATGCAAATGCTCACCTTTGTACAGTAGGTATAAGGGGCGTTAGGGGAGGGGTAGGACCTCTGGGGGGGGATATGACATGTTCTGCTCCTTCTGGGATAGTTTGTCCACCTTTGGTCCCCCCACTTGAACCCAGCTCTCACCTGGGGCTCCTAGAAGCTGCTCTCGTGTGACAGCAGCCACAATCCCAGGAACGGCTTCGACAGGCCTGCTAAACCAGGTGAGGGCAGCCGATGGGTCTCCAACCCTCAGGGAGTTGCATGCAAAGACAGGGGAACCGGATGAGACCAAGATTCTGCTCTGGTCAGACCTCACCTGGAGTACGGTGTCCAGTTCTGGGCACCACAGTTGAAGAAGGATACTGACAAGCTGCAACGTGTCCAGAGGAGGGCAACCAAAATGGTCAAAGGCCTGGAAATGATGCCTTATGAGGAACGGCTTAGGGAGCTGGGTATGTTTAGCCTGGAGAAGAGAAGGTTAAGGGGTGATATGATAGCCATGTTCAAATATAGAAAAGGATGTCATATAGAGGAGGGTGAAAGGTTGTTTTCTGCTGCTCCAGAGAAGCGGACACGGAGCAATGGATTCAAACTACAGTGGTGCCTCGCTAGACGAATTTAATTCGTTCCACAGGTCTTTTCTTATAACGAAAAATTCGTCTAGCGAATCCCATAGGAATGCATTGAATTTTTTTTGAATTTTTTTTTTTGCCCATAGGAATGCATTAATTGAATTTCAATGCATTCCTATGGGAAACCGCAATTCGCTAGATGAATTTTTCGTAAAACGCATTCGTCTAGCGAGGCAACCTCCGCTAGAAAAAACCTTTCGTTAAGCGGAAATTTCGTTAAGCAGGGCATTGGTTAAGCGAGGCACCACTGTACAAGAAAGAAGATTCCACCTAAACATTAGGAAGAACTTCCTGACAGTAAGAGCTGTTCGGCAGTGGAATTTGCTGCCAAGGAGTGTGGTGGAGTCTCCTTCTTTGGAGGTCTTTAAGCAGAGGCTTGACAGGCATATGTCAAGAATGCTTTGGTCGTGTTTCCTGCTTGGCAGGGGGTTGGACTGGGTGGCCCTTGTGGTCTCTTCAAACTCTATGATTCTATGATTCTAAGAGTGGGTCCAATGGTCAAGTTTCTGCATTTGCTGCAGAGCAGGCACATCCAGCAGGTAGATCGTGATCTACTGGTAGATCACTGGACGTCTGTGGTAGATCACTGGTAGATCACTGGCTCCCCCAAAGAAGCTCAACAACTTTGGCTCCCCTGAAAAAAGCTCAACATTTTCGCCCAGCGCACCCCAAATAGTGTGGCTTTCCTCCCTAAAAAAAGCTCAACAACCTTGACCTGAACCCCCCAAAAGGGGGTGGATCACTGCCAATTTTTAACTCTGAAGAAGTTATCTGAAGAAGTGTGCATGCACACGAAAGCTCATACCAAAATAAAAACTTAGTTTGGTCTTTAAGGTGCTACTGAAGGAATTTTTTTATTTTACTTCGACCCAGACCAACACGGCTACCTACCTGTAACCAATTTTTAACTCTGTGAGTAGAATCATAGAGTTGGAAGAGACCACAAGGGCCATCCAGTCCAACCCCCTGCCGAGCAGGAAACACCATCAAAGCATTCTTGACATATGGCTGTCAAGCCTCTGCTTAAAGACCTCCAAAGAAGGAGACTCCACCACACTTCTTGGCAGCAAATCCCACTGTCGAACAGCTCTTACTGTCAGGAAGTTCTTCCTAATGTAGATCGCAGTCTCTTGGGAGTTGGCCACCCCTGCTGTAGAGGGAAGTGAGGGGCAGGTGGGGCATCTCCTCCTGGGAAGAGAAGAAGGAACGCTCTGATCCTAAACCTCCACTGCATTGTGGGACATCTATGGGGTCAAATGGCACCTTGTGTGCCCCCTTCTGGCAACTTCTGCAGCCAAGCGGACACCAAACGCCTTGCTCTGCTTTCCTTTGGACCCCATCAGCCAGGCCAAGAGTTGTCATCTGGGCAGCCCAGGACCTCCAGACACGCTGCCCAGGCTTGCACCCCTGGGGAGGTCACTTTGGTGCCGCTAACACAACAGTTTGACTTCACCCTGGAAGGCGCACTCCATTGCGGCAGCTGGACTGGTGACAGGGAGCGGCCGCCTAGACCACATCATACCGGTCCTGAAAGACCTACATTGGCTCCCAGTACGTTTCCGAGCACAATTCAAAGTGTTGGTGCTGACCTTTAAAGCCCTAAACGGCCTCAAAGGCCCAGTAGACCTGAAGGAGCGTCTCCACCCCCATTGTTCAGCCCGGACCCTGAGGTCCAGCTCCGAGGGCCTTCTGGCGGTTCCCTCACTGCGAGAAGTGAGGTTACAGGGAACCAGGCGGAGGGCCTTCTCGGTGGTGGCGCCCGCCCTGTGGAACGCCCTCCCATCAGATGTCAAGGAAACAAACAGCTATCTGACTTTTAGAAGGCATCTGAAAGCAGCTCTGTTTAGGGGAATTTTTTAATGTTTGATGTTTTATCGTGTTTTTAATAGTCTGTTGGGAGCCGCCCAGAGTGGCTGGGGAAACCCAGCCAGATGGGAAAGGTATTAATAATAATGATGATGATGATGATGATGATGATGATGTTTCTTGAGACAAAAGGATTCCCACAAGAATAGGTTAGTTTGGACATACATTCACATTGGTGAGCTAGGCCTATGGGACAATGGTCCCTCATCCGTTCCCTGGTATGAGGGAAAAGGGGTGTTGGATTTTTTGAATAGTCAAGTTACTTTAGAGCCGGTCTAATGTAAATACTGTCTGTTTAAGAGAAACAGGTGCCGGTGTTTCTGTTAATTGTATATAAGGCTCTGCCAGAAAGCCTTCTGTATCTCTTAGTTAGATCTTTCAGTTTGATTCATCTCGCAGTAGATCACTCTCTCAGTTGTTCTCAGTTTAAGAGATTCCTTAGTTGAATCTTAGTATGAGAGTTGCTTAGTTATAATGCTAGTTTGCTGTTAATTCTTGGGTACTTTAATGAGAGTTTTGTGGGAGGTTTGGAAAGTGGGTAGATAACATTGCTAAGAGAGAAAGCATTTATCTTTAGTTTAAAGTCTCTTTAGAGTCAGTTTGTATTTCAGTTAAAGAAACCCAGCCGTTTGTATTTTCATCTGCATACTTTTACAAGTGTGCAGCTAGTAAGGGGTTTCATATAAGGGAGACAATTCCCTACGCTCTTGGTGGTGTTTTCTTAGCCAGGTCAACTTCTGACTGCGTATACTCTGCGTGAAGCGTACTTTAAAGGGCCGCTGTAAAACAGGGATATATGATTTAGGTTAAGCATGTTTCAATATCCAGTTTTCTCCAATATTATTCTTATTATATATATTATTTTCCAATAAGGGGCTATAGGGTCAGCAATGGGGAACCTATCCCAGTCTCTGAGGCTGCAAACACGACTTTTGTCCTCCTTCCTGACCACAAGGCATGCTGGCTGCTGGGTCTGCCAGGCGCCCAACAGTGACCCCTGGAGACTGCTTGCGGGTTCTCCATCCCTGTCTCTACCTAACCCAGCCATTTATCTGGATCCATGAGGGCTACAAGCTCGCTTTATTTCCGGGGGGGGGGGGGGGGTTGGCTGTAGCTCAGAGATGGAGCAGAAGGCACCAGATTCAATCCCTGCCAATGTCCAGCAGCCCCGAGAGCGGTTGCTGCCGGTCGCCGTGCCGACAGTGCCGAGCTGGGGTCAGACTAGATGACCCACGGGGGTCCCCTTTCCAACCCTGTGATTCTGCGATCCACTGCCTGATCTCACCACCTGCTTTTCTCTCCCCCCCCCCTCCTTCAACCGCAGGGCTCGGCTGGGCCTTGGTGTTCACCCCTTCCATGGCGGCTGTCTCCGATTACTTCGAGAAGCGCCGGTCTCTGGCCATGGGCCTGGCGGTCTCGGGGGCCGGCGTCTCCTCGCTGGTCTTCTCCCCGCTCTTCCAGCACCTGGCGGACTCGTACGGGTGGCGAGGGGCGCTGCTGGTGGTCTCGGCGATGTCCCTCAACCTGGTGGTCTCCGCCGCGCTGCTGAGGCCCTTGACCCGGGAGGGAGACGGAGGAGAGCTGGACGACCAGGCCCGGGATTCAAAATGGCGGAGGACCTTGGCCTCCCTCTTCGCCCTGGAGCTACTCCGCCACGGACCCTTTCTGCGCTACGTCTCGGCCTTTGTCCTGGTCGACGCCGGCTACTTTGTCCCCTATGCCCACCTGGTGGCCCACGCGAGGGAAGAGGGCTGCGACGAATACCAAGCGGCCTTTATCATGGCCGCCGCCGCCGTGGCAGACATGTTTGGACGGATTTGGGCTGGCTGGCTGGCAGATACCGCCGTCTTCTGCCGCCTCGTCCACCACCTGACCCTCTGGACAGTGTTCACGGGGGTCTCGCTCGCTCTGGTGCCCCTGGGGCACGGCTTTGCCGCCCTGATGTCCCTGGGCCTCTGCTACGGATTCTTCGCGGGCGCCCTCGTCCCTCTCCAGTTCACCAGCCTGGCGGAAATCGTGGGGGACGACTCGGTGCTGGGGGGGATCGGCCTCATGCACATGCTGGAGAGCGTGGGGGCTCTGGTGGGGACCCCTCTGTCAGGTAAAGGGCTCCGATTTATTCCCCTTGTTCACAAGCTTCCGAGGGCTCTTTGGTGGACGGTTCTGGTTGCCTCGCCTCAAAAAGGGTACCGAAAAGAGCTGGAAAAGGTTCGGAGAAGGGCAATCGAAACAATTCAGAGGATGGAGCGGGTCACCTGTGTTATTAGAAAAACCTGCTCCTTTTCCCTTATGGGGTCTCCAAGAGCCAGTATAGAGTCCTTAAGTGGGTTCCCTATCAGTAGGAGAAAATAACAGAGGCCAACCAGAGAATATTGAGAAGCAAAGCGGCTAGTAAGCCTGATCTTCATTCAAGGAACTGTTGCAACAGGGTCCTCACTCACCACACGCAGGAGGGAGGAGAACCCTGAATAATGGTGCGCAAGCCCTTATATAGACTCTTGAAATCGCCCACCCTGTAGCCTAAGACCACCCCCTAAAACATCATGCATACGTCACAGAAGGAGGTGGTCTACAGCAGAAATCCTGTCTGCCCGGATACCTGATAATGGTCACTGATTGTATTACCTGGGCAGCCTGGCTATTCTTTTGTGATGGTTAATACTTTAGTTCCTGAGTCCAGGTCACAGGCTCATCCTATTCATACACAAAGGCTTTCCCCATTTGCCTCCCTTACTGCAGAGGAATATCTGAGGTCAATTTGGGAGATTGCTCTCCTGTCAGGGGGGTACCCAGGATCAAAACGGGGGGCAAGAGAGGGGAAGAGAGAGAAGGAAGGAAGGAAGGAAGGAAGGAAGGAAGGAAGGAAGGAAAGAAGGAAGGAAGGAAGGAAGGAAGGAAGGAAGGAAGGAAGGGGTGGGTGAGAGAGGGGGGAAGGAAGGAAGAGGGGGGATGGAAGGATGGAAGGAAGGAAGGATGGAGCTCCCATCCACCACCACCCCCAGTTCAGGCTGCTACTCCCCCCTCCCACGTTCCTGTCACTGGCTGCAGTCGCGGAGGGGGCGGAAACAGCCCGATTTCCATAACCCGCAGCGACTTTTCCCCTTCAGTTTTCGGAGGGAAAAAGTGTGGGTTATGGTCCGTAAAATATGGTAATTTTTTTTGCTTCGGGGGCAGCTGCCCCCCCTGCCCCTTGCTGGGTACGCCCATGCCTCCCGTACTATTTCAGACACGTGGTTTATATACTCATGTACAGTATGTGTTTTGCCTTGCACATTTATGAACATTTACTTTACAGTATACATTTGAGACCTTAGAATTCTTATAACACCTGTGAGGAAAGGTTGCAGCGCTGGGGACTTTTTAGTTTAGAGAGAAAGCGAAAAAGAGGCCACAACAATAATAAAATTTTAAAAAAGCACAATGCATGGCTTGGAGGAAGTGGAGTTTTTCTACCTCTGGAACTCATGATGCTGAATGTCGGAAGATTCAGGACAGATAGAAGAAAGTCCTTCACACACTGCATAGTTAAACTGTGGAACTCCCTCCCACTGGAGGCAGTGATGACCACCGACCTGGGTGGTTTTAAAAAGGGTATCGGACACCTGTCATTGCCTCCCAGCCTAGCCTACCTCGCAGGGTTCTTGTGGGGGTTAAATGAGGAGGCGGGGATAACTATGTACTCCTTGGAGGGAAACAAAGTGGTCCATTGATGCAATAAATAAAAATAAATCTTAGAAAAAAGACTGAGCAAGAGTTGGCATGGCTCAGTTGGTAGAGCTTGAGAAGCCCTCCTTCATGTGTTTCCTCCTCGAGAGGTCCACAGGGTGGCAACACAAGAACGGGGCCTTCTCTGCAGTGGCTCCCCGTCTGTGATATGCTCTCCCCAGGGAAGTTTGCCTGGCGCCTTCATTACACACCTTTAGGCACCAGACAAAAACATTAATTTTTAACCAGGCCTTTGGCTGACCTGATCAACATCCCATACCCTTTTAATATGTGGCTCTTTTTTGGGGGGGGGGGTATTATTGCTTTTATTTTTATCTTATATACTGCGTTCATTTTATGTGAACGCCCTGAGACCTCCAGGTAAAGGTAAAGGTAAAGGGACCCCTGACCATTAGGTCCAGTCGTGACCGACTCTGGGGTTGCGCGCTCATCTCGCATTATTGGCCGAGGGAGCCGGCGTACAGCTTCCAGGTCATGTGGCCAGCATGACAAAGCCGCTTCTGGTGAACCAGAGCAGCACACGGAAACGCCGTTTACCTTCCCACTGTAGCGGTTCCTATTTATCTACTTGCATTTTGACGTGCTTTTGAACTGCTAGGTTGGCAGGAGCTGGGAACAAGCAACGGGAGCTCACCCCGTCACAGGGATTCGAACCGCCGACCTTCTGATCAGCAAGCCCTAGGCTCAGTGGTTTAACCCACAGAGCCACCGGGCGGTATACAAATTAAATTCAACAACAACGACTCCTCCTCCTCCCACAGGAGACAGTGACAGCCACCAATCTAGGTGACTTTAAAGGAGGTCAGATTTGTGGCGGAGAGGGGTATCAGGGGCTCCCAGCCAGGGTGGCCAAGCGCCAAAGTTGGAGGCAGTAAGTGCTTCCGAAGGCCACTTGCTGGAAACCCCAGGAGGGGAGAGTGGCTCTTGTGTTCGAATCCTGCTTGCAGGGTTTCCCACTGTGAGAACAGCATCCTGGAGTACATGGGCCATTGACCAGCTGCAGTAGGGCTCTCCCTGTGATCTTTTACTGGAGGGCGATGCCAATAAGCTCAAGAGCTAAGGCAACCGTTTATGTTCCATAAAAGGTTGGATGGCGGCAAACAGATTGAGGTTGGATCCTGACAAGGCAGAAGTACTGTTTGTGGGGGACAGGAGGCGGGCAGGTGTGGGGGACTCCCTGGTCCCGAATGGGGTAACTGTGCCCCTGAAGGACCAGGTGCGCAGCCTGGGAGTCATTTTGGACTCACAGCTGTCCATGGAGGCGCAGGTCAATTCTGTGTCCAGGGCAGCTGTCTACCAGCTCCATATGGTACACAGGATGAGACCCTACCTGCCTGCAGACTGTCTAACCAGAGTGGTGCATGCTCTAGTTATCTCTCGCTTGGACTACTGCAATGCGCTCTACGTGGGGCTACCTTTGAAGGTGACCCGGAAACTACAACTAATCGAGAATGCGGTAGCTAGACTAATGACTGAGAGCGGTCGCTGAGACCACATAACACCGGTCCTGAAAGACCTGCATTGGCTCCCAGTACGTTTCCGAGCACAATTCAAAGTGTTGGCGCTAATGTTTAAATCCCTAAACGGCGTCAGCCCAGTATATCTGAAGGATATACCGCATTTTGATAAAGCCCTAAACGGCCTCGGTCCTGTATACCTGAAGGAGCGTCTCCACCTCCATCGCTCTGCCCGGACACTGAGATCCAGTGCCGAGGGCCTTCTGGCGGTTCCCTCACTGCGAGAAGCAAACCTACAGGGAACCAGGCAGAGGGCCTTTTTGGTAGGGGCACCTGCCCTGTTGAATGCCCTCCCGTCAGATGTCAAAAAGAAAAACAACTACCAGACTTTTAGAGGACATCTGAAGCAAGCCCTGTTTAGGGAAGCTTTTAATCTTTAAGAAATTAGTGTATTTTAATATTTCTGTTGGAAGCCGCCCAGAGTGGCTGGGGAAGCCCAGCCAGATGGGTAGGGTATAAATAAATTATTATTATTATTATTATTATTATTGCAGGCTGGCTGAGAGATATCACAGGGAATTACACCGCCTCCTTCCTCACGGCTGGAGCGTTCCTCCTGGCAGGCAGCCTGACCCTTCTCACCTTGCCGGACTACTTCTCCTGCTCCCGGCCATTGCGGACCAAGGCGGAGACCCCTGCAGGACCTCCTGACCTCCAGGCCTTTGAATTAAGGGGTCTGCCCCAGCAAGACAAAGCGTGAGGCGGGGACAACGCTTGCGATCACGCTTGCAAAGAGAAGAGGGGGGTGGATGCCTTTGGACTTCTCGGGGCTCCCTGGGCGAAGCGAAAGGAGCACAAAAAGACCCTCTCCCCACCCCAGGGAGCCATTTGCAGCACCTCAAGACAAGCAAAGTCTCCATCTTGGGTGCCGGACCGCCGCTTTGGTTTGGGGGTGGCGAAAGGCAGGATGTGAGAAATTTGCTCAAAATCTGGCATAGGTTTCCGTCCTTTCTGGATAAGTGGTTGCAAAGATCCCCACAATTTGTATGCTGTAAATGGAAATGTGGCGGAAGGGGGCTTGGTGAGATTTGAGGGGTGGGCAAAGGAGGAGGAGGAGGAGGAGGAGGAGGAGGAGGAGGAGGAGGAGGAGGAGGAGAGGGGACCTGAGCATCGCATGCCAAACTTCTGCCATTGCCTCTCATCTCATAAAAATCGATGGCGCAGAGAAACTGCCTGGGCCGTCGAAATTTACTCAGTCCGACAAATTGACTGGACCGCTGAGGTCTAGTCAGTTTCACTTCGAAGGAAGATAACTGTGGTGACCTATGGATTTGAGCAATGAAGATCCAGCAGCTGTATTTCTAAGGAAAACTTACCTTAAGTGTTATTGAATTGGGGGTGGGCAGCGCAGAGAGGGAGAAGTAAGCCTGTATTCTTATTTCCGAGGCCTAAATGTACATATGTGCAGTGACTCTTGAACCGACTTTCAGAGAAATTAAAAACTTTTTAGCATCCTTCAAAAACTGCTCCAAGGAATTGGTGGAGAAAGAGGGGGGGGAGTCACCCGTTATACGTCACAGGCGCTAGCCAATAGGTGCTGGTACCACACTCAGGCAAAACATTATGCAACCCTATAATTGATTGCAGCCCAGGCAGTCATTTAACTGGGAGCTGCTTTCAGCCTCTCCCCTCTTGTGGAAGTAGAGCGCAGCCATTCTGGCTAGTAGCAACCAATCGCCCCCTCTTCCTCCGCGAATTGGTGCAATCCTCTTTTAAAGCCATTTAGGTTGGTGCTCACCATTCCCTCCAGTGGGAGGGAGTTCCGCAGTTTAACTCAGTACCGCGCGAAGACAGACTCGCTTCTATCTGTCCTGAGTCTTTCAATATACACAGCTCAGTCAGTAGAGCGTGAGACTCTTAATCTTGAAGTCATGGGTTTGAGCCCCATATTGGGCAAAAGATTCCCATGTTGCGGGGGGGGGGTTGGGCTAGATGACCCTCGGCGCCCTTCCAACTCCATGATTCTAACTACGATTCAGCTTCATGGGATTTCCACAAGCTCTAGTGCATGGATAGGCAAACTAAGGCCCGGGGGCCGGATGTGGCCCAATCGCCTTCTAAATCCGGCTCGCAGATGGTCCGGGAATCAGCGTGTTTTTACATCAGTAGAATGTGTCCTTTTATTTAAAATGCATCTCTGGGTTATTTGTGGGGCCTGCCTGGTGTTTTTACATGAGTAGAATGTGTGCTTTTAAAAAAAAATGCATCTCTGGGTTATTTGTGGGGCATAGGAATTCGTTCATTTCCCCCCCTAAAATATAGTCCAGGCCTCCACAAGGTCTGACGGACAGTGGACTGACTGGCCCCCTGCTGAAAAGGTTTGCTGACCCCTGCTCTAAAGGGTAAGGGGTAAAGGGACCCCTGACCATTAGGTCCAGTTGCGGACGACTCTGGGGTTGCGCGCTCATCTCGCGTTATTGCCCGAGGGAGCCAGCGTACAGCTTCCAGGTCATGTGGCCAGCATGACAAAGCCGCTTCTGGCGAATCAGAGCAGCACGCGGAAATGCCGTTTACTTTCCCGCCAGAGTGGTACCTATTTATCTACTTGCACTTTGACGTGCTTTCGAACTGCTAGGTTGGCAGGAGCTGGGCCCGAGCAACAGGAGCTCACCCCGTAGCGGGGATTCGAACCACTGACCTTCTGATCGGCAAGCCCTACTCTGCTCTGTGGTTTAACCCACACCTGCTCTAGTGTACTGTAATAAAGGCACATTTTTGCATTGGCACATTTTTAAGGTGATGCTGCTCAGTTTCCGCAATGTGGAATTTATTTATGGGTTCCTTGAAGGTGGAGCCGAGTTCAACGTCCTCAGTAGCTTATTTCAGAAGACGATAAAAGTGCCTTCTTTCTGCTTGTGGAAGCTGAACCATTAGGCCAAATGGGGCTCCAGCTGTATCCTGCCCAAACCGGCCCGCCTGCCTTCTTACTTTCTTACTTTCTTTGTCATTTATTTCACAAAAGGTTTATGATTTATTTAAAGCAGTTCACAGAAAAGAATGAATGAAGTTATCAGTAAAAGAAAACACAGTTAAAACGACTGTTTAAAACATCTTTTTAGAAAAACAAACATGATCAAAAACAAAACAAATGAAAACGCATGTCAGACATTCCAGATCAGGCTTGCCTTGGCCAAAATGTTTCTAGCAGGTGTCAAAAAGAGTACGGCAAAAGTCTGAGCTCAATAGGCAGGGAGTTCCGAAGTGCAGGTGAAACGACACTAAAATATTGGTTTCTGATAAATGCAGAAGGCGTATTATTTAGCCTGGAGTGTATGTTTAAGGGGTTAAGGCAGGGGTGTCAAACTCAAATTCATCGGGGGCCGCATCAGCAGTTTGGTCACACTCAAAGGGCCGGTTGTATCTGTAGGACTATGTGTCCACTCTTTATTATCATAAATTATTGTCACTGCATTCAATTATTACTGTTTTTTGTAATAATGTAAGTAATAACTAACATAGTCAGAATAATGGCAAGTAGATATTCAAATGTACAATTATTGTACAATTTATTGAAAAATGATTTTTGGTAACTGCACTGGGTGGTGGAGGCTCGCTAGGGTTTCATGCAGGAGCTTTGCAGAGCTACTGGTACCTGGAGATGCTGGGGTCCTTCTGCATGCAGGACAGATGTTCTGCCAGTGAGCCACCACCCTTCACCAAAGGGACTGGCTGAGGTTGACTCACTGGAGCTGTTCTCCTGGTTCCAGGGTTTAAGGGCCAGAAGTATAAAGCAGCATCCTATGTTTCTGAGGAGAGGGAGAGGGAGGGGAGGGAGGGAGGAAGGAAGAAAAGAGGGAGTGGGAGGGAGATAGGAAGGAAGGAAAGAGGGGAGAGAAAGAAGAGTAGGAAATAAGGAAGGGAATAAAGAAGGAAAGAAAAAGAAAGAGGGAGAGAAGACAGAAATAAAGAAGGAAGGAAGGAGAGGGAAAGAAAGAATAAGAATGAGGGAGAGGAAGAAAGATGGGAAGGACGGAAGGAAGAAAGGAAGGAAGGAAGGAAGGAAGGAAGGAAGGAAGGAAGGAAGGAAGAAAGAAAGAAAGAAAGAAAGAAAGAAAGAAAGAAAGAAAGAAAGAAAGAAAGAAAGAAAGAAAGAAAGAAAGAAAAGAGGGAGCAGGAGGGAGAGAGGAAGGAAAGAGGGGAGAGAAAGAAGAGTAGGAAAGAAGGAAGGGAATAAACAAGGAAAGAAAAAGAAAGAGGGAGAGAAGACAGAGATAAAGAAGGAAGGAAGGAGAGGGAAAGAAAGAATAAGAACGAGAGAGAGGAAGAAAGAAAGGGAAGGGGGGGTCGCCGCCTTGATTCAGCGCCAGAAAAGAGTGTGAAGGGACCCAGGGGCAAAAAGCATTTCCCGTGCAGCGTGAGGCAGCGGGTGTCCATTTTAGGAGACGTGCGTAAAGCCTCAGAGTTGCACGTTCGTGAGGCTGAGCCGCGGCAGGAGGAGGCGGCGGCAAGAGGAGGAGGCGGCGGCGGCTTGCCGGGTCGGTGTCCATCAGCGCTGTACGGAGAGTCCCGAGCCTCTGGGACGCAGCAGTGCTCTGTAGCACTTTGAATCCTCCTCCTCCTCCACACGGCACTGCTGGGTGCTTTGTCTGTGCTTCAGCAGCAGCAGCAGCAGCCGTTTCCAGGCGCCGAGCCGTGGCAGCAGGAGGAGGATTCAAAGCGCTACAGAGCACTGCTGCGTCGCAGAGGCTCGGGACTCTCCGTGCGGCGCTGCTGGGCGCTGACCTGGCAAGCTGCCTCCTCCTTCTCCTGCTGTGGCTCGGGGTGCTCCACGCAGCGCTGCTCCAGCCGCCTTTCTACCCCCCCCAGCCCCAGCTGTTTGTCGGCACTTTGTCGGCGCGGCGCTTCAGCAGCAAGGTCCCGCTGCTGGGTCCCACTGGCTGGTGCGCTCGGCAGGCCACATGACGAGGTCTGGAGGGCCGGATTTGGCCCCCGGGCCTTGTGTTTGACACCCGTGGGTTAAGGGGTGATATGATAGCCATGTTCAAATATATAAAAGGATGTCATATAGAGGAGGGAGAAAGGTTGTTTTCTGCTGCTCCAGAGAAGCGGACACGAAGCAATGGATTCAAACTACAAGAAAGAAGATTCCACCTAAACATTAGGAAGAATTTCCTGACAGTAAGAGCTGTTCGGCAGTGGAATTTGCTGCCAAGGAGTGTGGTGGAGTCTCCTTCTTTGGAGGTCTTTAAGCAGAGGCTTGACAGGCATATGTCAAGAATGCTTTGATGGTGTTTCCTGCTTGGCGCAGGGGGTTGGACCGGATGGCCCTTGTGGTCTCTTCCAACTCTATGATTCTATGATTTCTTTATTACCTTAAGGTCCCAGGCTGGGCTACAACATCAAAATGTAACGTTAGAAACAGTTTAAAACAATTTACGGGAATAAAGAGGAGATGATTCCTAAAAACATACCCCTCTCAAGTGTCTAAAGAGGTGTGTCTACGTGGCATCCTCTTTGGCAGCAATGGTTTCTGAACAGCAGTTGCTGCAAACAGCAGGCAGGTAGAGTGCTCCTGAGTTCGAATCCTGCTTGCAGTTTTCCCCCGCAGGCATCTGGCCAGCCACTATGAGAACAGGATGCTGGGCGGGGCTCTTCTTGGGTATTGCATTGCCGGGGGTTGGACTAGATGGCCCTTGGGGGGGGGTCCCTCCCATCTCGGCAATCGTATGATTCCGTCCTGCGATTCCCTTTGAAGTTGCCTTCCTGCCGTTTCTGGTCTTCAGGAGCATGCCCTGCGGGTTCACAGGGACACACCTCCGCTCGGACTTTGGCCCCGGATTTTACGGCAGGCCATCAAACGCAGGGGGTCGCCTGTGATAAAGAGGGAACTTCTGCAACGTTGACATGTCTTGAAAGAGGCGGCAAGGGGGGGGGTCGGGTTCTTTGATTGCATTTTATAATATTTCTGCTAACCCCATAGGAAATTAGCCACTTCTGTGGGGAAAGTCTGACACTTGCTTATATTCTCTGCTGATCAGAGTGCAGCTGTTTCTGGGGCAGAGCCCACAAGGAGCAAAACTGCCACATAGGGAGACCCTGCTCTGAGCTGGCGGTGACTTCACAGGGCTCCTGTATTGAAACGGCATGAGCTCCCAGGTATATTCCGAGCCCCCAGATGGGGGCTGGGGCTGGGCGATCACGCTGGCGTGTTTCATGCAGTCTGTCCTGGTTTTTGGGGTCACACGCCTTTTGGGCATCTTCTTGGTGGAGTTCATGGCCTATTTTGAGGAGCCGTCGAGCGCCACGTCCTGGATTCCATCTGTCGCCTTGGCCACGATGATGTTCGCCAGTGAGTACCCAATTCCGATCCGTTTCCGGGAAGCCAAGAGCTAAAACCTAGCCTTGCTCACTCATTTAAGCGGGTCAAATCCTGATCCGATAGCCTGTTTAATTTACCACCTGTCTTTTAGCGGCTACTAGCTACTTGTTGTTGTTGTTTAGTCGTGTCCGACTCTTCGTGACCCCATGGACCAGAGCACGCCAGGCCCTCCTGTCTTCCACTGCCTCCCGCAGTTTGGTCAAACTCACGTTCGTAGCTTCGAGAACACTGTCCAACCATCTCGTCCTCTCTCGTCCCCTTCTCCTAGTGCCCTCCATCTTTCCCAACATCAGGGTCTTTTCCAGGGAGTCTTCTCTTCTCATGAGGTGGCTAAAGTATTGGAGCCTCAGCTTCAGGATCTGTCCTTCCAGTGAGCACTCAGGGCTGATTTCCTTCAGAATGGATAGGTTTGATCTTCTTGCAGTCCACGGGACTCTCAAGAGTCTCCTCCAGCACCATAATTCAAAAGCATCAATTCTTCGGCGATCAGCCTTCTTTATGGTCCAGCTCTCACTTCCATACATCACTACTGGGAAAACCATAGCTTTAACTATACGGACCTTTGTCGGCAAGGTGATGTCTCTGCTTTTTAAGATGCTGTCTAGGTTTGTCATTGCTTTTCTCCCAAGAAGCAGGCGTCTTTTAATTTCATGACTGCTGTCACCATCTGCAGTGATCAAGGAGCCCAAGAAAGTAAAATCTCTCACTGCCTCCATTTCTTCCCCTTCTATTTGCCAGGAGGTGATGGGACCAGTGGATCACGACAAGGCATTGATCCCCTTCATGGATCAATGCCTTGTCGTGGCGAAGGGGCTTGAATAACTCAGAGAAGCTATGAGCTATGCCATGCAGGGCCACCCAAGATGGACAGGTCATAGTGGAGAGTTTTGACTAAATGTGATCCACCTGGAGAAGGAACTGGCAAGCCACTCCAGTATCCCTGCCAAGAAAACTCCATGGACAAAGACTACTAGCTACTAGACTTCGTCAAACGCTCTCAAAGTCTGAGTGCAAGCTAGTCCCTGCTCAGGGACAAAGTCAGCACAGCATCCTTTTCTGGAAGCAGAGGTGCAGCGGGGCAAGAAAGAAGTGCAAAAAAGAAAAAGGCGCTATTTGTTTTTAAAACAACGGTGGTGGAAAAGCAAAGCCGTTTTATGCAATTCACTCTTATTCTTCAAATTACTCATTCACTGCTGTCGTTTTATTTCTTCCTCCGAGAATTTGATTTTTTGAAAAGCAAAACACACGATTTTAATAAAATGGGTTGAAGCAGAGAGCTTTGAATAAATGCTCATTTGCTTCGTGTGCAACTTGACTCTGTTTCTGCAAAAGCAATAGCAAAAAACCAGGGACTTAGTCTAGGCAACTGCTTGTAGAATCATAGAATCGTAGAGTTGGAAGAGACCACAAGGGCCATCCAGTCCAACCCCCTGCCGAGCAGGAAACACCATCAAAGCATTCTTGACATATGCCTGTCAAGCCTCTGCTTAAAGACCTCCAAAGAAGGAGACTCCACCACACTCCTTGGTAGCAAATTCCACTGCCGAACAGCTATTACTGTCAGGAAGTTCTTCCTAATGTTTAGGTGGAATCTTCTTTCTTGTACTGTAGTTTGAATCCATTGCTCCGTGTCCGCTTCTCCGGAGCAGCAGAAAACAACCTTTCTCCCTCCTCTATACGACATCCTTTTATATATTTGAACATGGCTATCATATCACCCCTTAACCTTCTCTTCTCCAGGCTAAACATACCCAGCTCCCTAAGCCGTTCCTCATAAGGCATCATTTCCAGGCCTTTGACCATTTTGGTTGCCCTCTTCTGGACACGTTCCAGCTTGCCAGTATCCTTCTTGAACTGCAGTGCCCAGAACTGGACACAGTACTCCAGGTGAGGTCGGACCAGAGCAGAATACAGTGGTACTATTACTTCCCTAGATCTAGATGCTATACTCCTATTGATGCAGCCCAGAATTGCATTGGCTTTTTTAGCTGCTGCATCACACTGTTGACTCATGTCAAGTTTGTGGTCTACCAAGACTCCTAGATCCTTTTCACATGTACTGCTCTCAGGCCAGGTGTCTCCCATCCTGTATTTGTGCCTTTCATTTTTTTTTTGCCCAAGTGTAGTACTTTACATTTCTCCTTGTTAAAATTCATCTTGTTTGTAAAATTACCCTTTTTACACTTCTGTGAATTGCAGCCAGAATTTGCTTGTTTGCCCACAGTCCAAATGCACTCCTCTATATCCCCCTACCCCTTTTACTTATTTTCTTGTTATGAATTGCTACTGGACGCAATGGCTGGGAGGCAGCCGTGCTTCTGAGTCCCAGTTTGCTGGAAGTCGCAGGACAGGGAAAGCAGGGCTCTCGCCATCGGGATGCTCAGTCCAATGACCCACTGGCCTGATCCAGCAGGCTGTTCTTTTGGTGCGCTGCAGATTCTTCGCACGTCTGCGTGTTGGGATAGATGACCCTTAGGGGTCTCATCCAACTCTCCAATTCCACGATCTGTTCTCCTCCTGCGCTTTCCAGCAACCGGTATTCAGACCGCAGGTGCGCACCGACACACCTCCGCGCAGACTTTGGCCCCGGGTTTTACGACGGGCAACCTTTCGAACGCGGGTCACATCAAGAGCAGGCGAGCTTCAGGGGGTCAGCAGTGGTGGCAAAGAGAGCACTTTCTCAACCCTGACGTGGTTTGGAAGGGGGGGAGAGGAGAAAAAAAGCTTTCTGCTGATCCTATAGGCAAGTTGCCGCTTTGGGAGGGCGGGGGGAGAAGTCGCCTCTATATGCTCCTTTACTCAGAATGCAGCCGCTTCTGGGGCAGAGTCCACGAAGAGCAAAAGAGCCGTATAGGGACGCTGCTCTGTGCTGGCGGTGAATTCATGGGTCTCCTTTACTGAAACGGCATGAGCCCCCGGGTATATTCCGAGCCCCCAGATGGCGGCTGGGGCTGGGCAATCGCCCTGGCGTGTTTCACGCAGTCCGCCCTGGTCTTTGGGGTGACGCGGCCTTTCGGCGTCTTCTTTGTGGAGTTCATGGCCTATTTCGAGGAGCCATCGAGCGCCACATCCTGGATTTCGTCCATCACCGTGGCCACGTCGAAATTCACCAGTGAGTACCCGACTCTGACCCGCTTCCGGGATCTGACGGCGACCGAGCGACTGGTTTCTAAACGCAATTGTCAGCTTAGTCATGTCAAGAAGGCGGTTTCTGCACGTGCTATAGAGGGAAATGGTGGTTGTTATTTATTAAATTTGTATACCTACGTGTCTCAAGATGGCTCACAACATAAAATCACAATATAAAAACTGAGGGGCAGGTGGGGCTCATCCACCTGGGAAGGGAGCCTATATAGGAGGAGGTCCTTAAAAACTGGTCCTTAACCTCCGCTGCCCTTGTGGGGTATTTTTGGGAGAATAAAAGGCTCAGGAATAAACCCTACACAAATCCGGAGCGGAGTCCCTATAGCAGTTGGGTGACGCCTGGTATGCATCCTTCTGGAAACCTGGTGCCAAATGTCTTATAGAATCATAGAATCATAGAGTTGGAAGAGACCACAAGGGCCATCCAGTCCAACCCCCTGCCAAGCAGGAAACACCATCAAAGCATTATTGACAGATGGCTGTCAAGCCTCTGCTTAAAGACCTCCAAAGAAGGAGACTCCACCACACTCCTCGGTAGCAAATTCCACTGTTGAACAGCTCTTACTGTCAGACTTCTTTCTTGAAGTTTGAATCCATTGCTCCGTGTCCGCTTCTCTGGAGCAACAGAAAACAATCTTTCTCCCTCCTCCATATGACATCCTTTCATATTGCTTTCCTTTGGTCTTGCTCTGCTTTCTTTTGGCCCAGGACCCAACTTCTAGAAGCCGTGATCCCTTCGACCCCCAATAAAATACAGCAGTACCTCGGTTTTCAAACGTCTCGGTTGACGAATGTTTCGGAACTCGAATGCCGCGAAACAGGAAGTAACTGCTTCAATTTTCGAACGTGCTTTGGAAGTCGAATGGCTTCCGCTGAGTGTCTTATGTTATTTTTTTCTCAATTTCCTCAATTGAATTGGCAGACCACCCTTGGCGCCTCAGTTTTCGAATCTCAGGGTTGTGGGTTTGAGTCCCACATTGGCAAAAGATTCCTGCATCGCAGGGGGTTGGACTAGATGACCCTCGGGGGTACCTCCCAACTCTGGGATAACATGCATGCGTGTTTTCGAACGTTTTCGGAACTCAAACGTTCTTCCGGAACAGAAAACTGAGGTACCACTGTATTTGAGGGGGTCTGCTCCCCCCCCAGTTGATGAGCATCACCTTTCAAATGGTGTTCATGAGTCACATCTTGTGATCGATTGTGTGAGGCAGGTGTTACCTGGCCCCCCCCCATTATATTTTATTCAAGTGGGCACGCTTGAGTAGGGAAATAGTATTAATTGCTATTTTCATTCCTATCCACATCTTTTACCCAGACTGAGACTTAAGGCAGATTAAAGCAAAAGGGATAAAATGCAGAAGGCCGCAAACATATGCAAGACTCAAAGTCGTTAGCAGAGCCCAAGCAATATAAAGACAGCTGTATACAGAGAGCAAAAAAAGAAAAGAAAGAATAAAGGATGGCATTATTTATAAATACAGGATGGGAGACACCTGGCTTGAGAGCAGTACATGTGAAAAGGATCTAGGAGTCTTGGTAGACCACAAACTTGACATGAGTCAGCAGTGTGATGCAGCAGCTAAAAAAGCCAATGCAATCCTGGGCTGCATCAATAGGAGTATAGCATCTAGATCAAGGGAAGTAATAGGACCACTGTATTCTGCTCTGGTCAGACCTCACCTGGAGTACTGTGTCCAGTTCTGGGCACCACAGTTCAAGAAGGATACTGATAAGCTGGAACGTGTCCAGAAGAGGGCAACCAAAATGGTCAAAGGCCTGGAAACGATGCCTTATGAGGAACGGCTTAGGGAGCTAGGTATGTTTAGCCTGGAGAAGAGATAGGTTAAGGGGTGATAGCCAGTGTGGTGTAGTGGTTAAGAGCGGTAGACTCGTAATCTGGGAAGCCGGGTTCGCGTCTCCGCTCCTCCACATGCAGCTGCTGGGTGACCTTGGGCTAGTCACACTTCTTTGAAGTCTCTCAGCCCCACCCACCTCACAGAGTGTTTGTTGTGGGGGAGGAAGGGAAAGGAGATTGTTAGCCGCTTTGAGACTCCTTCGGGTAGTGATAAAGCGGGATATCAAATCCAAACTCTTCTTCTTCTTCTTCTTCTGATATGATAGCCATGTTCAAATATATAAAAGGATGTCATATAAGGAGGGAGAAAGGTTGGTTTCTGCTGCTCCAGAGAAGCGGACACGGAGCAATGGATTCAAACTACAAGAAAGAAGATTCCACCTAAACATTAGGAAGAACTTCCTGACAGTAAGAGCTGTTCAGCAGTGGAATTTGCTACCAAGGAGTGTGGTGGAGTCTCCTTCTTTGGAGGTCTTTAAGCAGAGGCTTGGCAGGCATATGTCAAGAATGCTTTGATGGTGTTTCATGCTTGGTGCAGGGGGTTGGACTGGATGGCCCTTGTGGCGTCTTCCAACTCTAGGATTCTATGATTCTATGATTCTATTGAAAAGCCCTTACTTTAAGGAAACAGGCCGTTCCCAAAGGCCGGTAGCTATAAAAGCATCTTCACCTGTTTGACAGAAGGACAGGAAGTGGGGAGCCGGTCTGGCTTCTCTAAGCCACGGGTGTCAAACACAAGGCCCGGGGGCCAAATCCGGCCCGCCAGACCTCGTCATGTGGCCCGCCGAGCGCCCTAGCCAGCGGGACCCAGCAGCAGGACCTTGCTGCTGAAGCGCCGCGCCGACAAAGCGCCGACAAACAGCTGGGGCTGGGGGGGGGGTAGAAAGGCGGCCGGAGCAGCGCTGCGTGGAGCGCCCCGAGCCACAGCAGGAGAAGGAAGAGGCAGCTTGCCGGGTCAGCACCCAGCAGCGCCGCATGGAGAGTCCCGAGCCTCTGCAACACAGAAGTGCTCTGTAGCACTTTGAATCCTCCTCCTCCTGCCACGGCTCGGCGCCTGGAAATGGCTGCTGCTGCTGCTGTTGCTGCTGCTGCTGAAGCACAGAGAAAGCACCCAGCAGCGCCCCGTGGAGGAGGAGGAGGATTCAAAGTGCTACAGAGCACTGCTGCGTCCCAGAGGCTCGGGACTCTCTGCACGGCGTTGTCGGGCACCGACCCGGCAAGCTGCCGCCTCCTCCTCCTCTTGCCTCACCTCCTCCTCCTCCTGCCGCGGCTCAGCCTCATGAACGTGAGCTCAGCAGCGGCTCAGCCTCACAAACGTGCAACTCTGAGGCTTTACGCACTTCTCCTAAAACGGACACCCGCTGCCTCACGCTGCACGGGAAATGCTTTTTGCCCCTGGGTCCCTTCGTGCTCTTTTCTGGCGCTGAATCAAGGCGGCGACCCCCCCTTCCCTTTCTTCCTTCCTCTCTCTCGTTCTTATTCTTTCTTTCCCTCTCCTTCCTTCCTTCTTTATCTCTGTCTTCTCTCCCTCTTTCTTTTTCTTTCCTTCTTTATTCCTCTTCTTTCTCTCACCTCTTTCCTTCCTCTCTCCCTCCTGCTCCCTCTTTTCTTTCTTTCTTCCTTACTTCCTTTCTTCCTTCTGTCCTTCCCATCTTTCTTCCTCTCCCTCATTCTTATTCTTTCTTTCCCTCAACTTCCTTCCTTCTTTCTCCCTTTCCGTCTTCTCTCCCTCTTTCTTTTTCTTTCCTTCTTTATTCCCTTCCTTATTTCCTACTCTTCTTTCTCTCCCCTGTTTCCTTCCTTCCTCTCTCCCTCCCACTCCCTCTTTTCTTCCTCCCTCCCTCCCTCCCTCCCTCCCCTCCCTCTCCCTCTCCTCAGAAACATAGGATGCTGCTTTATACTTCTGGCCCTTAAACCCTGGAACCAGGAGAGCAGCTCCAGTGAGTCAACCTCAGCCAGTCCCTTTGGTGAAGGGTGGTGGCTCACTGGCAGAACATCTGTCCTGCATGCAGAAGGACCCCAGCATCTCCAGGTACTAGTAGCTCTGCAAAGGTCCTGCATGAAACCCTAGCGAGCCTCCACCACCCAGTGCAGTTACCAAAAATCATTTTTCAATAAATTGTACAATAATTGTACATTTGAATATCTACGTGCCATTATTCTGACTATGTTTCTGCTTTCAGAGCTAGTTATTACTTACATTATTACAAAAAACAGTAATAATTGAATGCAGTGACAATAATTTATGATAATAAAGAGTGGACACATAGTCCTACAGATACAACCGGCCCTTTGAGGGTGACCAAACTGCTGATGCGGCCCCCGATGAATTTGAGTTTGACACCCCTGCTCTAAGCAGTGAGTTGCAAAGTTGCCTGGGAGCAGCCACTACCGAAAAGGTCCTGTCCCGTGTCCCCACCGAGCAGGCCTGGGAGGGTGGCAGGACTGAGACAAGGGCCTCCCCCAGAGATCTCAGATCCTGGGCAGATCCATAGGGGAGAATGAGATCCTTTGGGTAGCCTCGGCCTCAGCCGTGAGGGTCCAGATCACCCCCTCTGTTTATCTTCTATATTTACAGGCCCCCTGGCAGGCGCCCTGGCCACTCAGTACGGAGAGCGTCCCGTCGCCATCGCAGGGGGGCTCCTTTCGGGCCTCGGCTATTTCCTCGCCTCCTTCGCCACCAGCCTGGCACAGCTCTATATATTTATTGGTGTGTTCACAGGTAAGCCAGTCTCTTTCTTACTGGGAAGGGCACTTCCACCTTCCTCCGCAGTAAACAACCTCAGCCACATGCCAGAAAGGTTCATTATTTGAACATTATACACACACAGAGAGAGAGAACTACATGCCCTATGTTCTCCCTTGCTACTTCCAAATCCCTATAAATCAATATTGTCATGGATATAAAATGCCTTTTACAAATGGATATCACGCACGCATGTTATCCCAGAGTTGGGAGGGTCCCCCGAGGCTCATCTAGTCCAACCCCCTGCACTGCAGGAATCTTTTGCCAATGTGGGACTCAAACCCACAACCCTGAGGTTCAGAGTCTCGTACGCCACCAACAGAGCCATCCCACCTTACAGAGCTATTTATACATAATTTCATATCTGCAATCATTACGATAGTATACTGTCGTACCTTGGTTCTCGAACTTAATCCGTTCCGGGAGTCCGTTCGACCCCTGAAACCGTTCGAAAACCGAGGCGTGGCTCCTGATTGGCTGCAGGAGCTTCCTGCACTCAAGTGGAAGCTACGTCAGATGTTCGGCTTCCGAAAAACGTTTGAAAACTGGAACACTTGCTTCCGGGTTTGCAGCGTTCGGGAGCCAAAACGTACGAGTACCAAGGCGTTTGAGAACCAAGGTACGTGTACACACACACACGCACACACACACACACACAACTTTGTTAATATATCCGGAAATGTTTATCTGAGCATATGCTATTCTTTTATTTTAATTCTCATTTTTCATAACCTTCGCACGTCTAGATGTAATGAATAAAATTATTTTAAAAACTGCTTGCCCTACTCATGAAAGAACTCAATAAAACGTTTGTGTGGCAAGGGGGTTGGACTAGATGGCGCTTGACGTCCCTTCCAGCTGTACGATTCTAGAACCGTCCAGTTGGAAGGGACCCCCAGGGGTCATCTAGCCCAACCCATTCTCTTGACCACTTCAATGCCAGAAAGTGTCATGAGCTGGACGGAGGAGGAATGGTGGGGGCCGCCCCCTCTTCTCCTGAACCTTCCCGAGAACAGGAGGGCAGTATAGATTTAGAATAGTGGTTTGCAGAAGGTTCAGAGGCTGCAGAGGGGAGAAGCTGGGAAATACCTTATTGGGAAGGGAGCAGGAGGAGGAGGAGGAAGAAGAAGAAGCTCCAGGGGAGCGACAGCTGACAGACTCAGTGTCTTTGGAAAGCTTGCCAGGACCACCACCCCTCCCAGGTCCCAGCGGGCATAGGAGAACAGAAAGCTCAGAGGCAGAAATCTCAGATCAGCCGGCGTAAGGATGACGTATAACAAGACTGTACTCGGAGCAACGCCATTATCAGAGAGGCGGCACAGTACGCCTCTCTCTCTTTGAATCCTATATAATAAAGTCCCTGTGTCTCTGCGTCCAGTATTCCCTGTGTCCCTGGGTTTGCACTAATGCGCATGTGCCCCACGGACACAGGGACTGGACGAAGAGGCGGGACGTACACACGTGTGCTCTCTCTCCCCCCCTCAACCCTCTGCCTCCCGTTCCCCTGCGGCAGCGGACCAAGATGCCGCCATCTTGGTCCGCCGCCTCCTCCTCCTGACAACCCTACCTGGCCCATGGGAGGAGCGGCAGGGCCGCGGCCTTCCCTCCCTCTCTGCGCTCGGCCGCAGGACACGGCGGGAGAGCGCTTTGTTTAATTGCGTTCCCGGCGTGCCCCGCAGCCGAGCGCAGAAAGGGAGAGAAGGCCGCGGCCCCGTCACACCTCTAGCGCCCGTTTTCTTAACGGGCTGAATGAGACTAGTATTGAATAAAATACCATGGTAATAATTCCTTTGTTTTATCTGCTTCTTGGCTGCCACCGTGGGAGGGATAGGAATCACTGAAACCTGGCAGAAGGGCAAGGAGGTACAGTCTTACCTTTGGTTCTCGAATTTAATCCGTTTCAGGAGGCCGTCCAACTCTCGAAACGGTTGGAGAACCAAGGTGCGGCTTCCAATTGGCTGCAGGAGCTTCCTGCAGCCAACCGGAAGCCGCGCCGGACGTTCGGCTTCTGAAAAATGTTCAGAAACTGGGACAATCGCTTCCGGTTTCCGATCGTTCGGGAGCCGAAACGTTCGAGCTGAAAGGCGTTGGGCTTCCGTGGTACGACCGTAACTGCCTCCCTTTGCTGCACTGACGCCCCTCCCTGTCTCCCCCACTCAGGAATCGGAGGCACCTTTGCCCTCTGGCCCTCCCTGGCCTTGCTGTCGCGGTACTTCGAGCGCCGGCGGCCCCTGGCCACCTCCCTGGCCCTCTCGGGCGCCGGCGTGGCCTCCCTGGCCCTCTCGCCCTTCTTCCAGTTCCTGGTGGACCTCTACGGCTGGCGCGGGGCCCTGCTGGTGGTGTCCGGGATGGTCTTCCACCTGGTGCCGTGTGGAGCCCTGCTTCGCCCCCTCACCTTGCCCAAGGACGACGGTGCCCTGGCAGCGCCACAAGAGCGGGAGGAGAGCTGGCGCCGGAGGCTCTCGTCCCTCTTCGGACTCTCTCTGCTCCGCCACCGAGGCTTCGTGACCTACACCTGCTCTGGGGTGCTGAACGCGGCCGGGTTCTTCGTCCCCCTGGTCCACCTCGTGCCCCACGCCCGAGAGCTGGACTTCAACGAGTACCAAGCGGCCTTCCTCGTCTCCGCCGTGGGCGTGGCCGACATCGGGGGCCGAGTCGCCTGCACCTGGCTGGTCACCTGCGGCCCCCTTCGCCTCTGCCACCACCTCACCCTTTGGACCTTCCTTTTGGGTGTTTCCGTCCTGGCCGTGCCCCTGGGGCGCAGCTACGGGGCCGTGCTCGCCATCAGCGCCTGCTATGGGTTCCTGGCGGGCGCCGTTCTCCCGCTCAGGGTCTCCACCCTGGTGGAAATCGTGGGTCCCGGCTGGATCATGGGGGCCATCGGGCTCATCAACCTGATGGAAAGTGCCGGGGCGCTGTCGGGGCCCCCCCTCTCAGGTAAGGAAGACACAGGCCAGGCCAGAGCCTGACGGTCGGCCGGTCAGTCTCCAAGCATCCTGATTTTCCAGGGACAGACCCGGATTGACAGAAACCGTCCTGGTTTCTGATTTGATCCTGGAATGTCCCGCTTTTCCTTAGGACGTCACGTCCCTGTTTTCATCGGAGAAATGTTGGAGGCGGTGCTTTTTTTTTCCTTAAAAAAATGTTAGGGGTACTCTCATTTTCCTACATACCGTATTTTTCTGTGTATAGTTCCGTGTTGATACAGCAACCGAGAAATTTCGTTGTTCCCACAAGGGAACAATGACAAAGATTTATTATATTATATTCTATTCTATAACACGCCCCCGTGTATAAGATGCTCCCTATTTTGGGGGACTCAAAATTAAGAAAATGGGGGGAGGTTGCCCCATTTTAACACCCTTTTAAAACACCATTTTACACCCCCTTTTTAACATTATTTTTTAGTAAAAAAACAAAACCCTAGTATTATACACGGGAAAGTACGGTATATTGAAATACTGCCCCTCAATGAGATTCACAAAATGTTTAGGGGTATGTGTACCCCTTTGTCGCCCCCCCCCCCAAAAAGCACTGTTGGGGGGTATTGTAGGACATCCCTATTTTCATAGGAGGGCATGGAATTATGCAATCCCAGAGCCAAGGGGATAAGTAACTATACAATTTTCAGAAAATGTCTGAAGGCAGCCCTGAATAGGGAAGTCTTTTAATGTTTAAAGTTTTTTTAGTTTGATTATATGTTGGAAGCTACCCAGAGTGGCTGGTATATTATTATTATTGTTATTGTTATTATTATTACTATTATTATGAACGTCCCTATTTTCTCCAGAGAAATGTTGGAAGGTCCCATCTGCAGCCATCTCTCATACCCAAGGCTGGATAAATACCAGCTAAGTGCTAAGGACTTAAAAGATTTATGTCCGTCCCCCCCATAGATCTAATTCAAAATATAAACCACAATAAACTGTAAAATAAAACTTTATTTCTCAAAACGAAACGAAACCTACAGTAAGATGGAAAGTAATGTTTATTTTTGCATACTTCCACTTCATTCATATTTGAAACATTTCCTCCAACTTTTTTCTGATTGCAAAGCCTTTGATCGGATCCTCAGAACTAATCTCAACGTTCCCCCTGAGACCACACCCACCTGTCCATCGGGTGCTGTCACCCCAATAGGCGAGTGACGTAAGCAAATTGAGATGAGGGGTGTCGTAGAGATTTATAAAGCTGTTCCTGGAGTGGGAGGCACGGAGAAAGCTGCTTTTTGCTCTTTAGCATACTGTCAACTCAGCTTTAGTCATTTAAATTAACAGCTTAGATATATATCTCTCTCCCTCCCTCCCTCCCTCGCCTCCAATTTTTGCCCGAGACTGGTGGGCTTATTCCCCCAGCTTATCTCCTCCATTTAACGCTCTAGCCACAAAATTCAGTACAGATCAAAGAAAGGGCTTCTTTGTGCCGCGCAGTTAAACGGCGGAACTCCCCGCCACAGGAGGCAGTGACGCCCACCAAACTAGATGGCTTTAAAAGAGGATTGGATGAATTCATGGAGGAGGAGCAGGCTATCGGTGGCTTCCGTGCTCTCCCTTCACAGTCGGAGGCATCGATCCAGTGGACCTGATCCAGCGGGCTCTTATTATGCTCTTATTACGTACACCCCCCCAAGATGAATCATTTCACTCATGACTTGGACCTTCCCTCTGTTCCAGGTTGGATCCGGGACGTGAGCGGAAGCTACACGGCCTCCTTCCTGGCAGGGGGCTCCTTCCTCGTCGCTGGAAGCCTGGGACTTCTGCTCCTGCCCGGCTATTTTTCCCTCCGTACCCCCAGCCCCCCCACGGAGAACCAGGAAGGGAGCAAACTGGAAGATCCTTGGAATCCAAGCCAGCAAAATGGAGTTTGACGGAGATCAACCCCAGACTGTTTCGTTTTGGAAAAGGGACCAGTCTCTCCATCAACCTTCGCCTGGGACATGTCATATCCCTGATGTTTGGGGCAGGAAGGCAACAGGGTGGGGGAGGCTGTTTTGTCTTGCAAGGCCTCCCCAGCTAGGAAGGGACAGGAGCAAAATATCCATCGGTTTGGTCCAAATTAGGTATACACTTCCAGAGTCGACTCTAAAGACATCCCTTCTGGCAAATGAGCCACCCTAGCCGCTTAGAGGGCCGTGAAAACTTGTGCCTTGGGCTTTTGAGACCCATGTGCTATCCGAAACCAAAGCAGCACATTAGTTGTCAGATGTGAAACACATTGGCATTTCTCCTACTCCACTATTTTGGACTACAAAACCCATCGGCCCCTGCCAGTACGATTGTGCACGGGTTATGGCTGAACATCTGAAGCGCCCCAGTTTGGGTAGAAAGCTGCTGTTCTCGTGAGGTCTAGGCCGGGCAGCTCCCAAATTCTTTTTTGCGCACCCCTCGGCAATTGCTCGGTGACTTTGAAGCGCATTTGATGAGCTGTATCGCGTGTGTTTTTAATCACGGTGCCTACGTAACTCATAATTTAATAAAAAAGATATATATGTGTATATATTCTTCTGCAGTGCGGCCATCGTCGATAAAAGCAGCCTCTTCATATGCAAGTTATTGATCCCTTGAAATGAAGTTTTAAGGGAGGAATTATTAGGCAGACGTAGTCTTATGAAAATGGCAGGCTTATTTGATAATCCAGCCTTCGAACTCCAGCATTGATAAAATAACAATAATATAATAATCACCTGCATGGGCAAAACAGATATTCTCAAATCCGGTGAAACCTTTCCAGTTTGTGGGTTACTGTCTGAGAAACAGCCTCTCTCCCAGATTTAAGATATGCAAAAAACAGGTGCTCACGACTGAAGTTCAGTTGTTATGTCAATGCTTGGGAAGGAAAGATGTGTTTCTTTTATTTTCTGTCTTCATACCTGCGAACATTTGCTTGTGAGGGGAGAAGGCAGCAGAGAGGGGACCGAGCCAAGAGTTCCCCGGGTCCTGGGATCGCCATCGTCCTTGCAGCAGCCGGGGCAGAAAGAGGGGAGGGCAGCGAAGACCCCGCTGGCGCAGAGGACGAAGGACCCTCCGACCAGGAACGAGGCGGTGAAGTCTCCCGTCAGGTCTCTCAGGAAACCTGGAGAGGAAGAGGAAGATGGTAGAAGGCTGCCAGATCTTGCTTTTGTCAACAACAAATTGTCGCTGTTTTTTTGTGTTGAATCTATGGTATGTGGTAATTTATGGACCTCATAGGTATCTAAAGCCATTTGCACATAACAAAATATGAATGTTATCAAAGTTTTTTCCCCCCCTTTACATTTTTTGGGGCACCCCAAGAGAGCGGGGCCCTAAGCCAGGGGTCCCCAATCACCTTCTAAATCCGGCCCGCGGACGGTCCGGGAATCAGCATGTTTTTACATGAGTAGAATGTGTCCATTTACAGTGGTACCTCGGTTTATGAACACAATTGGTTCCGGAAGTCTGTTCATAAACTGAAGTGTTCATAAACTGAAGCGAACTTTCCCATTGAAAGTAATGGAAAGTGGATCAATCTGTTCCAGACGGTCCGTGGAGTACTTAAACTGAAGCGTTCATAAACTGAAGCGAACTTTCCCATTGAAAGTAATGGAAAGTGAATTAATCCGTTCCAGATGGGTCTGCGGCGTTCGTAAACCGAAAATTCGTAAACCGAGGTGTTCATAAACCGAGGTTCCACTGTATTTAAAATGCATCTCTGGGTTATTTGTGGGGCCTGCCTGGTGTTTTTACATGAGTAGAATGTGTCCTTTTATTTAAAATACATCTCTGGGTTATTTGTGGGGCATAGGAATTCGTTCAAATTTTTTTCAAAATATAGTCCGGCCCCCCCCAAGGTCTGAGGGACAGTGGACCGGCCCCCTCCTGAAAAGTTTGCTGACCCCCTGCCCTAAGCTATAGCTTGTTTAGGTTATACACTGGCGCCTGGCACATTCAAGTAAGGAGGAAACACATGGCAAGAAATTTACATGACGTTTGCATAAATGGCCTCGGTCCAGTATACCTGAAGGTGCGTCTCCACCCCCATCGTCCTGCCCAGACACTGAGGTCCACCCACCCCACCACCCACCACACAGCCCAGAAGAAGAAGAAGAAGAAGAAGAAGAAGAAGAAGAAGAAGAAGAAGAAGAAGAAGAAGAAGAAGAAGAAGAAGAAGAAGAAGAAGTGAGATGTCCCTTACCAGAGAGAGGCGGGCCCAGCAGCCCCCCAACGCTCATGGCCATCAGGCACAGCCCCGTGGCATTGACCACGCGTGACACCCCGACGATCTCGGGCAGGACCCCGAAGGCCACCGTGGCAAAACTCCCCGCGCTTGTGCCGTAGAGCAGGGCCAGTCCGAGGGCGTCTGCGAAGGACGAGGCGAGCGGGAAGAGGAGGAGGCTACAGGCGGTCAAGGCACTGAAGAGGACGAGGAGACGGGCCGGGGACAGGAGTCGGCGGTCAGCCAGGCAGCCGGCCAGCAGCCGGGCCAGAGCGTCCGAGAGGGAGGCCGCAGACACGACGGCTGCGGCTTCGTAGGGGCCGAGGCCCATCGCCCGCCCGTAGGGCTCCAGGTGGACGTAAGGCGTGAAGTAGCCGGCGGCCAGCAGGGCGGCGCCGAGGGAGAAGACCGCAAAGCCCCTCTCGGCGAACAGGCCCAGGTCGAAGCCCGGCCCTGAGTGCGGGGGGTCGCTCCGCAGGCTCAGCGGGCGCAGGAGGGCCCCGCAGACCAAGAGGTGGAGGCCCAAGGCGGAGGTGATGAGCAGAGCCCCCCGCCATGCCAGGGAGTCAGCAAGGAGCCTCAGCAACGGAGAGAAGGCGAAGGAGGAGAGGCCATTGCCCATCAGCGCCAGGCCCATCGCCAGGGAGCGCCGAGATGAGAAGTAGCGCGAGAGAGTGCCCATGACGGGGGCGAAGGCCAGCGCCCAGCCGAAACCTGCAAGGGGAGAGATGTGTTGGGTGGGCGAAGGAAACAGCAGGCACCTGTGCTGTTGTCAACAATAAATCCCTCTTTATTAAGGGGCTGCCAGGCCTAATGAGCGCAGCAGCTCAGGGGCAGTTGTGGGGACTGAATGTGCCCGTCTCCCCACAGCTTCCTAAGTCCCCTCCTCTCCAGGGTTTTCCCTAAGCAATCGGAGACTGTGCCTGTCTGCAGCCAACCACTCCTCCGCCCTTTTCATGCCTCTTCTGGTTCCTTGGGAGACCAAGGGATAGAGGAGCTGGTCGCAGCAGGTAGGCTCTGGAAGGCCAGAGCAAGCTTTCGAGGGCCGGAGATAAAAGTGGAACAGTCCACGTACGTTAGACAAATTCATGGAGAGAGCGCCATCAATGCCTATTGGCCACGATGCTTATGTTCTGCCTCCTCCTTCACGCAGTGCATAGTTAGACTGCGGAACTCCCTGCCACAGGAGGCAGCGATGGCTGCCAGCTCGGGTGGCATCAGCAGACAAGTTCGTGGGACTTATCTCACAATGCTCTGCTTCCGCGGTCGGAGGCAGCGATGCTTCTGGATCCTGGGGGGGAGCAGGAGGGGAAGGTGGACCCCAGGCTCGCTCACCTGTCAGAAACCCCAGGGTGAGATACAACTGGAGTAGGCTGGTGCTGAAGGAAGCCCAGAAGATGCCCAGAGAGGAGAGGAGGCCGCCCAGCATGACCACCGGACGAGCTCCGAACCGCATGCTAGCAGCCGTACCAACGGGACCTGGGTGGAAAACGGGTGGAAGATGGTTGCAAAGGGTTAGGGCGGCCTCTTGGGTTTTTTCTTTTTTTCTTTTGTTGGACTACAAGTCCCATCATCCTGAGTCAGCTTAACCAATATTTGTAGATGATGGGAGTTGTAGTCTGGCAACTTTTGGGGAGCCAAGGTTGAAGAACATTGCCTTTTGGCAATCTGCTTTCCCCCCCCCCCCGGTTTTCTGGACTACAACTCCCATCATCCAGAGTCAGCTTAACCAACATTCATGGATGATGGGAGTTGTAGTTCCGTCAACTTCTGGGGAGCCAAGGATGGAGAACGCTGGCTCTTTTGGCAATCTGATTAGTTCCCTGACGTCTTCGAGAGATTTGGTTGGTTGGTTGGTTGGTTTTATGTTAAACTGAAGATCAAGCCAGGGATTGAACAAGTGGCGTTCTGCATGCAAATCACACACCTATATCAAGTTAGAATATAATTAAAACATGACAGGGTAGGGATGTGAGATTAACAAGAAATGAGGAGCGTTGGGAGATTTTCTCCATTAGAAATAAGCTCTCATAGCATCCTAGAGTTGGAAGGGACCTCAAGAGTCATCTATTCTAGCCCACCCCTTGCAATGCAGGAATCTCAGATAAATGTGTTGCCTGAGCTCCGGAGACAGACCAGCTGATTCACTCAAAAATGAAGAGAAACAGCAGCCCTCTTTGTCTTTTTGACTTTTTACGGCTTACCGTAATTATTTACCATTTCACCTATTTGAATCCAGGATTTTGAGTTGCATTCCAATACGGTTAAAAGGTTTGTTGTTTGAAAAGTATATTATTCTGCAAGCTTCTGCGACATCGCCCATACTGTACAAAACTGGGATCCTGAGCAAAGGCGTAAACAGGCGTGGCCTTCCGGGTGGTGGCCCCATCTGGAAAACTTACTTGCCAGCTGCTCTGTTGCCAAGGCGATGGCCGTCACCCAGGAGACCTGGGCAGCGCTGGCGTCGAAAGCTTCCACCAGTTCTTCAAAGAGGATGCCCAGAGATCTCAAGACCCCGTAAGTGAGGGAGTTGGCCAGGAATCCCGAGAGGACGATCATCCAACCCCAGCCCCCATTTGGAGGGTTTTCCAGAGGCAGCGACATCTCTCAGGGTGGGATTCCTAGAAGGGTCGCAGGAGAGAAGAGAGCATTTTTTGCAAAACATGGCCGTGACTCTTTATAACTTCCACAAGACAAGGCTGCACATGTTTGGTGCGGGAATGTTGAGGCAGTATTGGTCCCCTTTACTGCATTTTTAGCAATATTTATAGCAAGGGTCAGCAAACTTTTTCAGCAGGGGGCCGGTCCACTGTCCCACAGACCTTGTGGGGGGCCGGACTATATTTTGAAAGAAAGAAAAAAAGAACGAATTCCTATGCCCCACAAATAACCCAGAGATGGTGGCTAACAGATTGAGGTTGAATCCTGACAAGACAGAAGTACTGTTTGTGGGGGACAGGAGGCGGGCAGGTGTGGAGGACTCCCTGGTCCTGAATGGGGTAACTGTGCCCCTGAAGGACCAGGTGCGCAGCCTGGGAGTCATTTTGGACTCACCGCTGTCCATGGAGGCGCAGGTCAATTCTGTGTCCAGGGCAGCTGTCTATCAGCTCCATCTGGTACGCAGGCTGAGACCCTACCTGCCTGCAGACTGTCTATCAAGAGTGGTGCATGCTCTAGTTATCTCCCGCTTTGACGCTCTACGTGGGGCTACCTTTGAAGGTGACCCGGAAACTACAACTAATCCAGAATGCGGCAGCTAGACTGGTGACTGGGAGCGGCCGCCAAGACCACATAACACCGGTCTTGAAAGATCTACATTGGCTCCCAGTACGTTTCCGAGCACAATTCAAAGTGTTGGTGCTGACCTTTAAAGCCCTAAATGGCCTTGGTCCAGTATACCTGAAGGAGCGTCTCCACCTCCATCATTCTGCCCGGACACTGAGGTCCAGCTCCGAGGGCCTTCTGGCGGTTCCTTTGTTGCAAGAAGCCAAGTTGCAGGGAAAGAGGCAGAGGGCCTTCTCAACAGATGTCAAAGAGGAAAGCAACTACCAGACTTTTAGAAGACATCTGAAGGCAGCCCTGTTCAGGGAGGCTTTTAATGTGTAATAGATTATTGTGTTTTATTTTTCTTTTGGAAGCCGCCCAGAGTGGCTGGGGAAGCCCAGCCAGATGGGCGGGGTATAAATATATTATTATTATTATTATTATTATTATTATTATTATTATTATTATTATTATTATTTTAAATAAAAGCACACATTCTGCTCATGTAAAAAAAAACACTGCTTAGTTTGCCTACCCATGCTTTACAGCAGGGATCCCCAAACTAAGGCCCGGGGGCCGGATGCGGCCCAATTGCCTTCTAAATCCGGCCCCCGGATGGTCCAGGAATCAGCATGTTTTTACATGAGCAGAATGTGTCCTTTTATTTAAAATGCATCTCTGGGTTATTTGTGGGGCATAGGAATTTGTTCATTCCCCCCCCCAAAAAAATAGTCCGGCCCCCCACAAGGTCTGAGGGACAGTGGACCGGCCCCCTGCTGAAAAAGTTTGCTGACCCCTGCTTTACAGCATTTATTTCCATTTTCCCTCTAAGATAAGTTGTCCCATCTGCTTGTTCATTTTGGTGGCTCTTTTCTGAAACTTTTCCTACTTTGCGACATGGCTGTAGCTGGAGGGGCAGGGGGCAGCTGCCTGCCCCCCCCCCAATAAAGTAAATAAATAAATAAAAATACTTGACTAAAACTCTGTTCTGCCCCCCCCCCAAATAAATCCTGACTACGCCCATGTTCTTTGATACCCTTCTTGAGCCAAGCTTCAGGGGGGGAAGAGCTGAAAGGTTGAGCTTGTTCATAAACTCTACCAATTTTTCTTGCCATTCATAAATTGACGGTATTTTTTCACCTTTCCAATTTTGGGCTATGAGTAGTCTAAGCTGCTGCAATGGCGTATAATAGTATATTCCTTTTATGAACCTGGCCAAGATGACCGCAGCAATTAGGAATATCCCCAAACACAAATATATGACAGAATGGAAGTGCGTAGAGGAATATTTCAGAAAGGAAAAATTTAATATTGAATTGGTGGTTTGTTTATAATGAAAGAAAATCAGGAAATATCATAATCATTGGTAGCCATAAAGAAGTAGCAAATGAAATAAAGATTGAGAAATAGATCGAAGCAAGAATAAAAGAAACAAGAAGAAGGGAAGCGATGCATGAAGAGTAGGGAGTCTTTTTTTTCCTTTTTTTTCTTCTCCCTTTTTTCTTTTTTTTTCTTTTTAAAGCTCTATTCTTTTCTTTTCTTTTTTCTTATATAATTTGTATATTATGTTATGTCAATTTTTATTGTTAGTAAGTTTGTTTATTGCTTTATTATTTATAGTTTTGTATCGTTTATGAAGTTGAAATAAAGATAATTTTAATTTTTTTTTTAATAAAAAAAAGGTTGAGCTTGTTATGCCGCTTCTGCAAATTATGCTATGCATGCAAAAGGAGACCTTTGGGTCATTGACCCCTGCGTGGCTTCTTTGCTGTGTGTCCCATAAAACATTTCATGCGCCAAGCGATGAGACATGCCAGGGGTTTGGCTTCCACAGGATTAAGGACCGCGGAGACTGTGCCATCTTTAGGATACAGCGGTACCTTGGTTCTCAAACGCCTTGGCTCCAAACACCAAAAACCCAGAAGTTAAGCGTTCCAGTTTTCAAACGTTTTTCGGAAGCCGAAGGTCCAATGCGGCTGTCGGCTATTGTTTGTGGGGCGCCTGCACCAATCGGAAGCCGCACCTTGGTTTTCAAACATTTCGGAAGTCAAACGGACTTCCAGAACGGATTAAGTTTGAGAACCAAGATACCACTGTATTTGGCGCTTTGGGTTTTACTATTTATTTTGCTTTTTTGTTTTTAAGGCTTTTTCAGTTCATTCGTTTTTGTGTCACTGTGTGGAACCCAGTTCAGCTGACTGACTGACTGATTGTGTGACTGCAGAAATGGATAAAAGCGCCCCCCCCCTCCAAACAATGGCTATCATCAGAGCAAGTAAGGGAAAAAATAATTTTAATTTTCATCATCTACAATACTGTCTTATTTATTTTATAGTACAGTACATTGATTATTGCTTTCATTCTACGGATCCATGGTCTCGTTAGAGAGCAAAATTCATGTTTTAAATTGTTGTTTTTAAAAGTCTGGAATGGATTAATACATTTGTGGGAAAGCGCGCCTTGGTTTTGGAATGCTTTGGTTTTGGAACAGGCTTCCGGAACCAAGGTACCACTGTATATGGATTTATTTATGCACATTTACAACCCGAGCATGAGATGCAGTGACTTACGGATCTCGCTTCCCCATTACAGTATAGTCTCATCTTGGCCTGCAGCTTGGTGCGCCCCCTGCTGGAAGGAGCTGCCGAGGCAGGAAATCTGCCCCCCCCTCCCCAAACGCCCACCTGGCTGAATTCTCCAAACCAGCATTTCCCAGGGCTCAAGTGGGTCGCGCAGGCTTTGCACGGGAGCCCCATAAAATCCCCTGTGATCAGGCGGCGTGCTTGCATTCGCGTGAGCAAAATCGCGGATAGGGGACTTTGAAAGTACTATAAATATTTCACCAAATAGCACATTAAATAGGGACGCTTCGCTCGGCTGCCCCGTGTAATGGGCACAAAACAGGCAAACTTGCAGTTCGGAGGCACGAAATCGGCAGCTGCCAAAAAAACGGAGAGGTCCAGAATTCACGGGGCAATAAATTGATGGGTCGGCATACCATAGAGCAAAAAACCTGGGAAGCTTAGTTCTATATGCTGCACCCAGCACCCAGCGTGGCCACAATTCTCCTATATAGCAGCTGTTCCCAAAGTGGGTGGAGGTGGATTGCTTGAGGGGTGCTAAGAGGTAAGGGGAGGGGGTCATAGAATCATAGAATCACAGAGTTGGAAGAGACCCCAAGGGCCATCCAGTCCAACCCCCTGCCAAGCAGGAAACACCATCAAAGCATTCTTGACATATGCCTGTCAAGCCTCTGCTTAAAGACCTCCAAAGAAGGAGACTCCACCGCACTCCTTGGCAGCAAATTCCACTGTCGAACAGCTCTTACTGTCAGGAAGTTCTTCCTAATGTTTAGGAGGAATCTTCTGTCTTGTAGTTTGAATCCATTGCTCCGTGTCCGCTTCTCTGGAGCAGCAGAAAACAACCTCTCTCCCTCCTCTATATGACATCCTTTTATATATTTGAACATGGCTATCATATCACCCCTTAACCTTCTCTTCTCCAGGCTAAACATGCCCAGCTCCCTAAGCCGTTCCTCATAAGGCATCGTTTCCAGGCCTTTGACCATTTTGGTTGCCCTCCTCTGGACACGTTCCAGCTTGTCAGTATCCTTCTTGAACTGTGGTGCCCAGAACTGGACACAGTACTCCAGGTGAGGTCTGACCAGAGCAGAATACAGTGGTACTATTACTTCCCTTGATCTAGATGCTATACTCCTATTGATGCAGCCCAGAACTGCATTGGCTTTTTTAGCTGCTGCATCACACTGTTGACTCATGTCAAGTTAGTGGTCTACCAGGACTCCTGGATCCTTTTCACATGTACTGCTCTCAAGCCAGGTGTCTCCCTGATAGTCTCAGGAGATGACAACCAGGGCTTTGAAAAGCTGCCATAATTGGACCAAGTTCATCCGCTTTGTGGAATTAATGGAAATAAATAGTTTTAATGGGATTTGGAATAAATGCGCAATTAATTGTTTAGGTTTTGAATTTTCCTGTGTCATTCTCTTCCTTAAGAGGGTCGTTTTATTCTGAATGGTGCTTTTTACAGCGGAGGGGGCACTGGAAATGAATTTATGGCACCAAGTTGCGGGGGGCGCGCGCGAAAAAGTGTGGGACCCTCTGCGGTACAGCATCATGGCATCTCCCTAATCTAAACCTGCATTTGTCAAAATCAACAACCCCCCCCCCCACGGTCTAAAACCAAATACTCCCCCCCCCCGCCCAATGCTGCTCAGTTATTATACAAGGCAGTGTTTAAATCTTTAATCCGGAGACTCAAGGGGCAATTTGGAACTGGTTGGTCCAGGTGTATTGTGTAACCCAACTCTCCTGGGAAACCTCCTTTTTTGGTTGGGGGGGGGTAGATATGATGTGTGATGGCTGAGAAGAGAGAAGCCTTCTGGGCTGGATAAATTGGTGGGGGGGGGCAAATCTCAGGACAGGGAAATGAGCAAGGGAGAGAATATAAATTCTGGTAGGGGACCTAGGGGTCGCCAAGACGCAGAACGCCCATGAGGGTTTTGCAAACAAGAAGAGGGTGGGAGGGATGCAAGACCCCCCATTTTAACAGGGACGGAGGGGGTGTGTCTCAAAATAAGAGGGCAGCTTTTGAAGAAACAAAACAAAACAAAAAAACTGATGGGATTTTTGTGGGGCATATTCCGGAATGTGTCCTATTGGTGCAACAACAGCGCATTAGAGATGGATTGATACTGATCGGTCCGCACATCATTATTGGGCTGGGGGGGTCACTCTTATCCTATAAGCGCAGCAAAAGTGGGACACCGCCCCCCACCCCCATTCCCGGAACATTTGCGGTGTGAAAAGCTGCAGGATACCCGCACCGATTGGAAATGAAGCAGTTATGTCCACACTGAAAGTTCCGGAAACAGTGTCGAAAGCGGGATTTCCGTATAACCACCCCGATAGCATCATGAACGCAGTTTTGTTTTGTTTTTAAAAAAGGACGTCTGGAGGGGCCCTGAAATTATGGGATGGGGCTGGAGCAAGGCACTAACAGGAGCTTTCCTCTCCATCCCATCTGAGCTCTCTGCAGGTTTCCTGATCCCGCCCCCTACGTACCCCGTCCTCCTTATCCGAGTTATTTTACCTGCGACAGGTGGGAGAGGATGCTGTGGGATTCAGGAGCCTCGTCCTCTGCGGCAACGGCCAGCCCCAGAGGTCTCCTGAGCCGTGAGAAGGTTTCCCCTTTTTTCCCCATGGAGAAGCTGGGGCCGCCTTTAAAAGGTGCCAGCCGGATGGGCATGACTCTGGCTGGAGGCGAAGAGAAGGCGGATCCTGTTCCCGCCCCGCAAGGGAGATTGTTGCTACCTTGCGGTTGCCAAACAAAAACTCCTAAGCATTTCTCAGCTGCCCAAGAGGAAGACTTCTCTCTCTCGTTGCAAACCCGAACCCGTGTCCTGCGGGGAGGCTGCACCTGTTGGGCGCCTGCCTGCCTGTTGCTTCGCCTGGAAAGGCACAAAACCACTGCCCGACTTTTCAGGTTTATACATTTTATTAATTTTACAATCATTTTAACCTTTCGAAACTTGACTTCCACCCCCCCCCTTTCTGCGCCTCCTTAAATTTATTTTTAATATCTTCTGCATATCCAGATTCAATTAATTTGCTCCTTTATTCATCTACTTTATATACTCTTATTAAACTGCAGGCTGTTGCAATAATCCTGCCAATGTTCTTATCTGTTTACAATTTATCTGTAAATATTCAATAAACCATTGCCATTCTGTTATATATGAAAACGTTTGTTATCTTGATTTTTTATTATTCCGGTAAGTTTCGCCATTTCTGCATGTTCCGTAAGTTTTTGCATCCATTTTCCCTTTGCTGGGATTTCTGCTCCTTTCCATTTTGGGGCGAGTAACATTCTTGGGCGCCTGCCAGTTGCCTGTTCTGAAATGCGGCGATGCCAAGGGCCTGAGATTAGGAATTCAAGTCAGTTAAGACATTCCCCCCCCCAATAGCGCAGGATTTGATCTGAGCAGGGATGCATGGAGGCAGAACCTCAGAAGGGCTGAGACTTGATCCCAGGACGATGCACAGGGATGCAAAATGAGAGCTCCACTGAGCACGTGCAGAGAGCACCTTGGTCCTAGCACAACTGTCCTGGCCCTGGGCTCAGCTATGAAACCCTCGCTGGTTTAGCCCTGGGCCAATTGCTCAGCAGGAATATAGTAGCGGCCCAGTCTCTGAGACTCTTCATCTCAGGGTTGTGGGTTCAAGACCCACGTCGCATTGCAGGGGGTTGGACTAGACGAGCCTCGTGGCCCCTTGCAACTCAATGCCAATCACCCATCTCCTACTACCCTACTGAGAAAAACCCCTCCCCACCCTCCCACTATATATATAAGGGTCTGGTGACTTCTGTTTCAGTGTATCTGAAGAAGTGTGCATGCACACGAAAGCTTATACCCAGAACATACAGTACTTAGTTGGTCTCTAAGGTCGGTGCTCTAAGGGGACCCAGGTGGCGCTGTGGGTTAAACCACTGAGCCTAGGGCTTGCTGATCAGAAGGTCAGCGGTTCAAATCACGTCAAAATGCAAGTAGATAAATAGGAACCGCTACAGCGGGAAGGTAAACGGCGTTTCCATGTGCTGCTCTGGTTCGCCAGAAGTGGCTTTGTCATGCTGGCCACATGACCTGGAAGCTATATGCCGGCTCCCTCGGCCAATAATGCGAGATGAGCGCGCAATCCCAGAGTCGGTCACGACTGGACCTAATGGTCAGGGGTCCCTTTACCTTTACGGTCGGTGCTACTGGACAATTTATTTATGTATTTCGACTGCGTCAGGCCAACATGGCTACCTCCTGAGCCCTTATTATACAGAGTCAGACCACTGGTTGGTTTGCAGAATAACAGGGTATTAAATGTTTTAGAGAGGATGTTCCTCTCCTGAAAGCTGTCCTCTATTGCACATGCCCGGGTTTTATCCAAATACAGTGGTACCTTGGTTCTCAAACTTAATCTGTTCCGGAAGTCCGTTCCAAAACCAAAGCGTTCCCAAACCAAGGCACGTTTTCCCATAGAAAGTAATGCAAAATGAATTTATCCGTGCCAGACTTTTAAAAGCAACCCCTAAAACAGCAATTTCACATGAATGTTACTATCTAAATGGCCTCGGTCCAGTATACCTGAAGGAGCGTCTCCACCCCCATCGTTCTGCCTGGACACTGAGGTCCAGTACCGAGGGCTTTCTGACGGTTCTCTCGTTGCAAGAAGCCAAGTTGCAGGGAACCAGGCAGAGGGCCTTCTCGGTAGTGGCACCCGCCCTGTGGAATGCCCTTCCACCAGAGGTCAAAGAGAAAAACATCTACCAGACTTTTAGAAGACTTCTGAAGGCAGCCCTGTTTAGGGAGGCTTTTAATGTTTAATTGTTTTATTTCATTTTTCTGTTGTAAGCCACCCAGAGTGGCTGGGGAAACCCAGCCAGATGAGCGGGGTATAAAAATATTATTATTATTATTATTATTATTATTATTATTATTATTATTATCATCTAACGAGACCATGGATCCATAAAATGAAAGCAATAAACAATGTACTGCAGTCACACAATCAATCCATCGGTAGCTGAACTGGGTTCCACATGGTCACATGAACAAAACAAAGAGAACCACAAAAACAAAAACACAAAATAAACAGCAAAAACAGAGACCTCAGCGTGACACTCAAAACGGAGCACATTCGGCTTCCAGAAAAAGTTGGCAAACTGGAACACTTACTTCCTGGTTTGTAGTGTTTGGGTTTCAAGTTGTTTGAGTACCAAGGTACCACTGTACTATCTGTACTCAGAGCCATAGCTGCCAAGTCTCCCGTTTTCCCCGGGAAATCCCCGTTTTTCCAGCTGTTCCTAGCTGAAAAAAAGAGATTTTTTGTTTTCCCCCGGTTTATTCTGGCGCGACGGCCATTTTTGAACTGAGCGGAGCATGCTCAGAAGCGACTTTTGATGCTGCTCTGCCCAGTTCCAAAATGGCTGCAGTGCGACTTCTGGCGCGGCGGCCATTTTGGAATCGGGCAAAGCAGCATCAAAAGTCACTTCTGAGCATGCTCCGCCCAGTTCCAAAATGGCAGCAGCGCTACTTCCGGTCTGCTATTTCCGGCCCGGTCCCTTATTTCTCTGACAGCAACTTGGCAGGTATGCTCAGAGCAGACCCTTTGCAGTGAATGGGCAAGTCTAAATTAGGTCTATTGATTTCAATGGGTCTACTCTGAGTAGGACAAAGTTGGATTACCCCCTCCCCCTTGAGCAGCTTGAACAGGCATACAGGTCACCTGGTGTCTTTCTCTTCTAGTCTATATATATAAAAATGTAGAGGGTGCATGTTTGTTCCAACGAACCTTTCTCCACAACCGCTTACCCGATCGTCCTCAAATTTGCGCACAACATCAGGAGCGCATGTGAGAGTGTCTCTATCCACTTACATTGTCCATACACACACCTAGGACAGGTAGAAACCTGGATTTGTATACAAAAAATTGCCCCCTCCAGTGGACATCCAACAAACAACATCCAACATACTGCCAAAATCCCGCCCACTCCCCATCCACCCCACCAATCAAAATCCAACATACACCCAATCCTGCCCACTCCCCATCCACCCCACCAATCAAAATCCAACATACACCCAATCCTGCCCACTCCCCATCCACCCCACCAATCAAAATCCAACATACACCCAAAATCCCGCCCACTGGCAAAATAACGGCCACTCTCCATCCACCCCACCACCCACCACCCAGCCCACCCCGGAGAACAGACCTCTGCCAGGGGCCAGGCCACCCCCCAGTGCCAGTGTGGTGTAGTGGTTAAGAGCGGTAGACTCGTAATCTGGGGAACCGGGTTCGTGTCTCCGCTCCTCCACATGCAGCTGCTGGGTGACCTTGGGCTAGTCACACTTCTCTGAAGTCTCTCAGCCCCACTCATCTCACAGTGTTTGTTGTGGGGGAGGAAGGGAAAGGAGATTGTTAGCCGCTTTGAGACTCCTTCGGGTAGTGATAAAGCGGGATATCAAATCCAAACTCTTCTTCTTCTTCTTCTTCTTCTTCTTCTTCTTCTTCTTCTTCTTCTTCTTCTTCTTCTTCTTCTTCTTCTTCTTCTTCTTCTTCTTCTTCTTCTTCTTCTTCTTCTTCCCAACAGTAGCCTGCTCCCCTAGGATCCCCTCCCACCACGGAGGTACCTACCCCAGAGATCCCCCCATAGGTCTTGGCCTTCACCATCCTACCCGATCCACAATCCGTGCCCTCCGCTCATTTCTCGCCCCATCCACGATCCCCACCCTCTGCAGAGATCTCCCCACTGACACGAAACAGCCCAGTGGGGCCTACAGGGGAGTCTGATGGGGGACTCTGAGGGCCCATTTAGGACCTACAGGGACTCTGAGGGCCCATTTCACAGACTAAACCATAGGGGGGCCTACAGGGGGGCCTGAAGGGGGACTCTGAGGGCCTATTTAACAGACTGACCCACAGTGGGGCCTACAGGGGAGTCTAAAGGGGGACTTTGAGGGCCCATTTCACAGACTAAGCCAAAGTGGGGCCTACAGGGGAGTCTGAAGGGGGACTCTGAGGGCCCATTTCACAGACTGAGCCACAGCAACGCGTGGCAGGGCCAGCTAGGGCAAATTTGAGGACGATCAAGTAAGCGGTTGTGGAGAAAGGTTCGTTGGAACAAACATGCACCCTCTACATTTTTATATATATAGATAAACCCCAGTCCTTTGAAAAACAAACAAGAACACACACACACACGTATGTAAGAGGCAGAAAATTAAAACACGGAAAAGACCACACTGGTTGCCTTTGGCTTGGTCATTTGGGGTGGTTTGGCCAGAGATGCGAGTTTATTTAAAATGTCCATAATGCAATTTAAATTAAATTAAAAGAAAAAGAAAGTCCCATGCATGCTTAGCCAATTATGAATGAAATTAACACGGGCAAACATTGAGGCAGATTTGTTCTATCTGCAGAATTAGATTTCAACCTCAGAAAGAAAAAGAATTTCAACACACACATAGGCAAAACACACCCGTTCCCAAATTCCAGGGAGCTGTTGTTTAATCTGTGCCTCCTTCCTCTACACAGCCTTTCCTCGACCCCAAATCCCTTCCCTCCTTCAAGGAGCATCTCCCTCTTCAAGGCCCAGGGAAGAAAATAAAACTACTGTAATCTGGTTTTGAAGAGGTGGGAGGAGAAATAATCCGTAATCTTATCTCTGTGTCCACATCAAGGGCCAAGCAACATGCCACAGCTTTTTACGTCCTCGTCCACCAGCAATAAATAAAAACAGGAGATGTGGAGGGCAGAGTCATCTGGGGAGCTCGGTTCTCCGTTTCCCGCAATCTTCCACGGAAACCCTTTCCTTCTGCCCGACTCCACAAAGTCACCAAAAACCTTGGGGCTGAAAGGAGAGACAGGCTTCTACTGGACGGTCCTTCGTTTCTGACTCAGGGGTCACACCAGGAATTTGCAGGTGGCTTAAGCCCCCATGCTCCTGCCTCCTCCCTCCTCCTCTCGGCGGTTGGGGGGCCAACGGCGCCCCCCCCCCCCGCCAGCTTCACATCGTCGTCAGCTTCAGATCGTAGCTCCGCCGGGTCAGCTTCTCTGGGTCGTTGGACGCCATGAGCGAGAAGTCCTGGAAGATGTCGAGGTACGTTTCGTCTCCTGGAAGAGCGGGAAGAATCAGGGAATAATAATAATAATAATAATAATAATAATAATTTATTACTTATACCCAGCCAATCTGGCTGGGTTTCTCCAGCCACTCTGGGCGGCTCCCAACAGAATATTAAAAACACAACAAAAGGTCAAACATTCAAACCTTCCCTAAACAGGCCTGCCTTCAGATGTCTTCTAAAAGTCAGATAGTTGTTTATTTCCTTGACATCTGACAGGAGGGCATTCCACAGGGTGGGCGCCACCACCAAGAAGGCCCTCTGCTGGTTCCCTGCAACCTAAACATTCCCTGCAACCTAAACATTAGGAAGAACTTCCTGACAGTAAGAGCTGTTCGACAGTGGAATTTGCTGCCTAGGAGTGTGGTGGAGTCTCCTTCTTTGGAGGTCTTTAAGCAGAGGCTTGACAGGCATATGTCAAGAATGCTTTGATGGTGTTTCCTGCTCAGCAGGGGGTTGGACTGGATGGCCCTTGTGGTCTCTTCCAACTCTACGATTCTATGATTAACCTCACTTCTCACAGGGAGGGATCAGCCAGAAGGCCCTCAGAGCTGGACCTCAGTGTCCGGGCTGAACGATGGAGGTGGAGACGCTCCTTCAGGTATACTGGGCCGAGGTTGTTTAGGGCTTTAAAGGTCAGCACCAACATTTTGATTTGTGCTCAGTAACGTCCTGGGAGCCAATGTAGGTCTTTCGGGACCGGTGTTATATGGTCTCGGCACCCGCTCCCAGTCACCAGTCTAGCTGCCGCATTCTGGATTAGTTCTAGTTTCCGAGTCACCTTTAAAGGTAGCCCCACATAGAGCGCATTGCAGTAGTCCAAGCGAGAGATAACCAGAGCACGCACCACTCTGGCCAGACAGTTTGCGGGCAGGGAGGGTCTCATCCTGCGTACCAGATGGAGCTGGTAGATAGCTGCCCTGGACACAGAATTGACCTGCACCTCCATGGACAGCGGTGAGTCCAAAATGACTCCCAGGCTGCACCCCTGGTCCTTCAGGGGCACAGTTACCCCATTCAGGGAGGGATACCCCAAGGCTCATCTAGTCCAACCCCCTCCAATGCAGGAACTGCAGCTAGGAATCTGCAAGGGCCCCAGGCAGGGAGCATTGGAAATCTGTTTGCATCCTGGAAGGAAGACCCCCAGATCGCCACCTCAGCCTGCCCTGAACCACACCAGCCACTCTCTGGCATTGAAGCAGGATTTTGCACCCACACCCCCAGCATCTACTGATCATGATGGTTGGAAGGTCTGCCAAGGAACTAATGGATACCAAAATGAAGGTGAATGGTAGCAGATTCAGGACAGGTAAAAGAAAGCGCTTCTTCACGCAGCGCTTAGTTAAACTGTGGAACTCCCTCCCACAGAATGCGGCGAATTTGCTGGACAAAATGTCCAGAGCTGGGTCTCCTCAATCTTTTCACAAGAGACAGTATTAACTTACAGCTTAAACCTTCAATTACTGTAAGTTCCCTCCTACTTAGCAGCCAGAGTTCTCTGACCAATCAGTACAGCAAAATCTGGCCAAACTGTACTTGTCGAAAATAGAATAACAAAAGAAAATTGGCTCAGGTCTTGAAGGACAAAGGCTCCTTGGCACAGGGTTGGCTAAAAAAAAAATAAAAACAGGGGGACTCCCCTCACATTATAAAACTTTTTGGTTAACTTGAGCTGTTTATTGCCTTCTATAAAAAAAATAGCAGCCTGGGATAAAAACTTATTATCATATAGAATCGTCAAGTTGAAGGGACCCCGAGGGTCATCTAGTCTGACCCCCTGGAAATGCAGGAATATTTTTGCCCTACGTGGGCCTCGAACCCACGACCCTGAGATTCAGAGCCTCGTGCTCAGCTGAGCGAGCTATCTCAGTTATTTGGTTGTTTATTTTGCACCTATTACCTAAACACCGGTTTCTGGGTTAGGGTGGGGTGTTTTGCTACTTATCTGTAACATTAATTAATTTTTAGCAGTTGTTATGTCCAGGTGTGTAAACAGCAAACACCCATCGCTTGTTTGTCCACCTATTAGCCATCATTGCCAGGACGTTCCCATTTTACAGATGGAACAAATGAGGACTAAGAGAGTATGGGAAAACTTATTCTGGAAGATTTTCGAGGAGATAAGAGCAAATTCTGATGTTCTGATGTGGAATTGTGCTCCCCACACACACAGGTAAGGGGAAGTGGTGGGGCTGAAGACAACCCCCCTCCATCTTTCCATCTTCACATTACAGGCCTCCATAGCCTCTTACATCCAGCCCCCAAATGTGGCGAGACTTACCTGATTGGCCGAGGGCAAGCTCAGATTCACGCATCTTGGCCAATCGCAATCTTTGAAAGAGCGAAGGGGCAGGGAGAGAAAAAGAGTCACGTGACACAACAGAAAAAAATGGATTTCAGCCCTTTCTCCCCTCCCCCCCCATTTTACTCCAATCATTCTACCAGCCGCAAACCCAATTGCTCCATTTATTTCATTGATGATATATTTCGTAAAATTTATACATACCGCTTGATTGTAAAAAAAACAACAACCTCAAAGTAGTTTACAAAAAGAATAAAATTACCAGTAAAAGCAATTTAAGAACAGCTATTAAAAACGTTGACAGAACAATCGAAAAAGAAGCTGAAACCAGATATTGGCTGGATCTACACAGCTTTAAAAAACACTGTGGAAAAAAACGTTGTAAAAATTCACAATGGAAATGATAATCGACTTCCAATTTCAGCTCGACAGCGCCATCTGCTGCCACAGTGTTATAACACATTTATAGACCAAAAGGCCTGAGGAGAGGTCAAGATTCAAGATGGCCGACGTCCTGCCAACTTCCTCCCAGAATCCCTCTCTTCCCCCTCAACCTCTGAAGAGCTTCAGAATTCACACCCAAGAGCTCATGGGGGGGGGATTATTTGGCACCCAAGGGAGACGGTGGCAGGCGGGGGGGGGATCTCCCTTACAAGGTGACGATATCTGCGTTGGCTGAATCTATGGCGATGCTGAGGGGATCCTTCCCTTCCCCATCGACGGCGTTCATGTTGGCCCCGCGCTTGAGGAAGAGGCAGGCCAGCCTAGGAACAGGGAAAACACATATTCCATGTTTGCACATGACAAGGATCTCTAACAGCCTCATACATAAATAGATAATTATGTGCTATCAGCAAAATCCTCTTACAATGTAAAGTTTATTCGTTCCCAGTGCCTGGAATGAATTAATTCACACCAAGCAGTTCACTGAACCAACAATACAGTGGTGCCTCGCTAGACGAATTTAAGTCGTTCCACGGGTCTTTTCTTATAATGAAAAATCCGTCTAGCGAATCCCATAGGAACGCATTATTGAATTTCAATGCATTCCTATAGGAAACCGTGATTCGCTAGACGAATTGGTCTAGCGAGGCAACCTCTACTAGAAAAAACCTTTCATTAAGTGGAAATTTCGTTAAGCAGGGCATTCGTTAAGCGAGGCACCACTGTAGCTCAGTCGATAGAGCACAAGGGTTGTGGATTCGAGTCCCACTTTGGGTGAAAGACTGGAGGCTGGACTACATCAGGGGTGCCCAAACGTTTTTCAAAGAGGGCCAGAGTTGATGAACTGAACATGCGTGCGGGCTGACCAAAGTTGTTGAGCATTTTTTAGGATTGAAGTAAGCTTTTTAATGGATTTTACCCCAGGACATATACTGCCCCGGGGCCTGGATTAAATTGACCGGCGGGACAGAGCCCCCGAGGCAGACTTTGTACATGCCTGGACTACATAATCGTTGGGGTCCCTCCCAATATTCTAGGATTCTATGAATTCCAAAATAAAAAGTCTCTGAATTACACCTGAAAGTAATTCCTATAATTTCCCTGGTGAACGGAACATGGATTAAGTTCTTTGCGCAGTGGAACAATTGGGCGACTTTAAAACCAATGCCATTGTAAGAATGCAAGAACGGCCTTCCTGGATCAGGCCAGTGGGCCCACCTAGTCCAGCAACTTCTCATCACGCTAGTCCACCACATCCCTGTGGGAAACCGGCACGCAGGATCCAAGCACTCAAAGTGCTCTCTCCCCTCCTGTGGTTCTCAACGATTGGGTTCTTCCACACCTGCCTGCCTGCCATTCTGTTGCCATGGTGGGAGTCATAGCTGCCAAGTACCCCGTTTTCCCCAGGAAACCCCCGTTTTTACTTACCTTATCCCGGTGGTCCCCCGTATCACTTCGTCTCCCGTTTTTCTCTGTTATTTTCCCCTGCCGGCGGCCATTTTTTTTCTTTCTAATTTGCCCTTCTATGGGCACCAAAAATGGCCGCCGCAGGCTTCAAAAGTCGCATCTACGCATGTCCGGAAGTGCATAGACGCTACTTCCGGTGTCGGCAGCGGCCATT